>NW_026285286.1:0-85921 GCF_023373465.1 Oncorhynchus keta | reverse complement strand
GTGAATCCTCCTCCTGTCTATCATCGGAGCCTCGTCTGCCGAAACAGTTAATTCAGCTTCATTTACTGTCTTTAAAAAAAAACACAGCTGATATGGCTGACTTGCTTCAACAAATGTGGTTTCTACTGACTCCTTGTGGATTTGTGTAAGTCGATAAAGAACCGCATTGTCTTTCAATAATAGCGGACGCCAACATGAGTTGTAACTATTGAACCGTACACAAACATTAGTGGCACGATCGTCGTATGAAGAGGACCAAAGTGCAGCGTGGTTAGAATACATTCTTCTTTATTTCAGGAAGAACACAAAGAACACTTAAACCAAACAAACGTGCCACTATGATAACGAGTGCAGACACAGGCAACTACAGACAATCGACAACAACCCACAAAATACCCAAAGGAGATGGCTGCCTAAATATGGTTCCCAATCAGAAACGATAAACACCTGCCTCTAATTGAGAACCAATCTAGGCAACCACAGACCAACATAAACACCTAGATGAACACAACCCCATAAATCTACAAAACCCCCTAGACAGTACAAACACCCTAGATGAGACAAAAACACACATATCACCCATGTCACACCCTGACCTAACCAACATAGAGAAAGAAAACAAAGAATAATAAGGTCAGGGCGTGAGAATTAGGCTGTTATGTTTATGTTCAGTGAATGTATAAATGTTTGTTTTTATATCATTGTCACTTAGCTCTAAGTATAAGCAAGTGTCAACGAGCTGCGACCGGGTCGGCCTATTTGTTCAGCACTTTCAAAATGGACACCGACAGAAATTCAGACAGATGTTAGTTCAGATAAATTCAGCAAGATTTTGTGGCCTTAACTTTACTCTTCTTTAAGTCACCATACAGACAGAGAGAGAGGCGGTTAGCCTACCATTTTTGGATTGTATTAGACCTGTGTGGTCGAAAAAGGAAGGAAAATACAAACCACTTATATAGACAATACACCCGACGTACAGACAAGACATTGTGTAAACAAGAACAACCTCTCGGGAAATCACCAGGAATTACATGGTTCAATTAGTGAACTTTCTGCTGAAATAAATACTGTATATTTCAATGGGAAGAGACTGTCACTGGCAAACATGGTTCCAGACCCAACGACATTATATAGTATCCCCTCCTCATGGTTCCAGACCCAACAACATTATATAGTATCCTCTCCTCATGGTTCCAGACCCAACAACAGTATATAGTATCCCTTCCTCATGGTTACACAACAACATTATATAGTATCCCTCCTCATGGTTACAGACCCAACAACATTATATAGTATCCCCTCCTCATGGTTCCAGACCCAACAACATTATATAGTATCCCCTCCTCATGGTTCCAGACCCAACAACATTATATAGTATCCCCTCCTCATGGTTCCAGACCCAACAACATTATATAGTATCCCTCCTCATGGTTCCAGACCCAACAACATTATATAGTATCCCTCCTCATGGTTCCAGACCCAACAACATTATATAGTATCCCTTCCTCATGGTTACAGACCCAACAACATTATATAGTATCCCTTCCTCATGGTTCCAGACCCAATTATATAGTATCCCCTCCTCATGGTTCCAGACCCAACAACATATATAGTATCCCTCCTCATGGTTCCAGACCCAACAACATTATATAGTATCCCTTCATGGTTCCAGACCCAACAACATTATATAGTATCCCTTCCTCAGGTTCCAGACCCAACAACATTATATAGTATCCCTTCCTCATGGTTCCAGACCCAACAACATTATATAGTATCCCTTCCTCATGGTTCCAGACCCAACAACATTATATAGTATCCCCTCCTCATGGTTCCAGACCCAACAACATTATATAGTATCCCCTCCTCATGGTTCCAGACCCAACAACATTATATAGTATCCCCAACAACATTATATAGTATCCTCCTCATGGTTCCAGACCCAACAACATTATATAGTATCCCCTCCTCATGGTTCCAGACCCAACAACATTATATAGTATCCCTTCCTCATGGTTCAGACCCAACAACATTATATAGACAACATTATATAGTATCCCCTCCTCATGGTTCCAGACCCAACAACATTATATAGTATCCCCTCCTCATGGTTCTTATATATAGTATCCCCTCCTCATGGTTCCAGACCCAACAACATTATATAGTATCCCTCCTCATGGTTCCAGACCCAACAACATTATATAGTATCCTCCTCATGGTTCCAGACCCAACAACATTATATAGTATCCCCTCCTCATGGTTCCAGACCCAACAACATTATATATCCCCTATGGTTCCAGACCCAACAACATTATATAGTATCCTCCTCATGGTTCCAGACCCAACAACATTATATAGTATCCCTTCCTCATGGTTCCAGACCCAACAACATTATATAGTATCCCTCCTCATGGTTACAGACCCAACAACATTATATAGTATCCCTTCCTCATGGTTCAGACCCAACAACATTATATAGTATCCCCTTCCTCATGGTTACAGACCCAACAACATTATATAGTATCCCTCCTCATGGTTACAGACCCAACAACATTATATAGTATCCCTTCCTCATGGTTACAGACCCAACAACATTATATAGTATCCCTTCCTCATGGTTCCAGACCCAACAACATTATATAGTATCCCTTCCTCATGGTTCCAGACCCAACAACATTATATAGTATCCCCTCCTCATGGTTACAGACCCAACAACATTATATAGTATCCCTTCCTCATGGTTCCAGACCCAACAACATTATATAGTATCCCTTCCTCATGGTTCCAGACCCAACAACATTATATAGTATCCCCTCCTCATGGTTCCAGACCCAACAACATTATATAGTATCCCTTCCTCATGGTTCCAGACCCAACAACATTATATAGTATCCCTTCCTCATGGTTCCAGACCCAACAACATTATATAGTATCCCTTCCTCATGGTTACAGACCCAACAACATTATATAGTATCCCTTCTCATGGTTCCAGACCCAACAACATTATATAGTATCCTTCCTCAGGTTACCCAACAACATTATATAGTATCCCCTCCTCATGGTTCCAGACCCAACAACATTATATAGTATCCCTTCCTCATGGTTCCAGACCCAACAGACCCAACAACATATATAGTATCCCTTCCTCATGGTTCCAGACCCAACAACATTATATAGTATCCCCTCCTCATGGTTACAGACCCAGACATTATATAGTATCCCCTCCTCATGGTTCCAGACCCAACAACATTATATAGTATCCCTTCCTCATGGTTACAGACCCAACAACATTATATAGTATCCCCTCCTCATGGTTACAGACCCAACAACATTATATAGTATCCCTTCCTCATGGTTACAGACCCAACAACATTATATAGTATCCCTCCTCATGGTTCCAGACCCAACAACATTATATAGTATCCCCTTCCTCATGGTATCCCCTCCTCATGGTTCCAGACCCAACAACATTATATAGTATCCCTTCCTCATGGTTCCAGACCCAACAACATTATATAGTATCCCCTCCTCATGGTTCAGTATCCCCTCCTCATGGTTCCAGACCCAACAACATTATATAGTATCCCCTCCTCATGGTTCCAGACCCAACAACATTATATATCCCTTCTCATGTTACAGACCCAACAACATTATATAGTATCCCCTCCTCATGGTTACAGACCCAACAACATTATATAGTATCCCTTCCTCATGGTTCCAGACCCAACAACATTATATAGTATCCCTCCTCATGGTTCCAGACCCAACAACATTATATAGTATCCTCTCATGGTTACAGACCCAACAACATTATATATCCCTTCCTCATGGTTCCAGACCCAACAACATTATATAGTATCCCTTCATGGTTACAGACCCTCCTCATGGTTCCAGACCCAACAACATTATATAGTATCCCCTCCTCATGGTTCCAGACCCAACAACATTATATAGTATCCCTTCCTCATGGTTCCAGACCCAACAACATTATATAGTATCCCCTCCTCATGGTTCCAGACCCAACAACATTATATAGTATCCCCTCCTCATGGTTCCAGACCCAATGGTTCAGACCCATTATATAGTATCCCTTCCTCATGGTTCCAGACCCAACAACATTATATAGTATCCCTCCTCATGGTTCCAGACCCAACAACATTATATAGTATCCCTTCCTCATGGTTCCAGACCCAACAACATTATATAGTATCCCCTCCTCATGGTTCCAGACCCAACAATATAGTATCCCCTCCTCATGGTTCCAGACCCAACAATATTATATAGTATCCCTTCCTCATGGTTCCAGACCCAACAACATAGTATCCCCTCCTCATGGTTACAGACCCAACAACATTATATAGTATCCCTCCTCATGGTTCCAGACCCAACAACATTATATAGTATCCCTTCCTCATGGTTACAGACCCAACAACATTATATAGTATCCCCTCCTCATGGTTCCAGACCCAACAACATTATATAGTATCCAACATTATATAGTATCTTCCTCATGGTTCCAGACCCAACAATTATATAGTATTATATAGTATCCTTCCTCATGGTTACAGACCCAACAACATTATATAGTATCCCCTCCTCATGGTTCCAGACCCAACGACATTATATAGTATCCTTCCTCAGGTTACCCAACAACATTATATAGTATCCTTCCTCATGGTTCCAGACCCAACAACATTATATAGTATCCCTTCCTCATGGTTCCAGACCCAACAACATTATATAGTATCCCTCCTCATGGTTCCAGACCCAACAACATTATATAGTATCCCTTCCTCATGGTTCCAGACCCAACAACATTATATAGTATCCTCCTCATGGTTACCCCTCCTCATGGTTACAGACCCAACAACATTATATAGTATCCCTTCCTCATGGTTCCAGACCCAACAACATTATATAGTATCCCTTCCTCATGGTTCCAGACCCAACAACATTATATAGTATCCCTTCCTCATGGTTCCAGACCCAACAACATTATATAGTATCCCTTCCTCATGGTTCCAGACCCAACAACATTATATAGTATCCCTTCCTCATGGTTCCAGACCCAACAACATTATATAGTATCCCCTCCTCATGGTTCCAGACCCAACAACATTATATAGTATCCCTTCCTCATGGTTCCAGACCCAACAACATTATATAGTATCCCTCCTCATGGTTCCAGACCCAACAACATTATATAGTTCCTCATGGTTCCAGACCCAACAACATTATATAGTATCCCCTCCTCATGGTTCCAGACCCAACAACATTATATAGTATCCCCTCCTCATGGTTCCAGACCCAACAACATTATATAGTATCCTCTCCTCATGGTTCCAGACCCAACAACATTATATAGTATCCCTCCTCATGGTTCCAGACCCAACAACATTATATAGTATCCCCTCATGGTTCCCCAACAACATTATATAGTATCCAGACCCAACAACATTATATAGTATCCCTTCCTCATGGTTCCAGACCCAACAACATTATATAGTATCCCCTCCTCATGGTTCCAGACCCAACAACATTATATAGTATCCCTTCCTCATGGTTCCAGACCCAACAACATTATATAGTATCCCCTCCTCATGGTTACAGACCCAACAACATTATATAGTATCCCCTCCTCATGGTTCCAGACCCAACAACATTATATAGTATCCCTTCCTCATGGTTATAGACCCAACAACATTATATAGTATCCCTTCCTCATGGTTCCAGACCCAACAACATTATATATTATCCCCTCCTCATGGTTCCAGACCCAACAACATTATATAGTATCCTTCCTCATGGTTACAGACCCAACAACATTATATATTATCCCTCCTCATGGTTCCAGACCCAACAACAGTATATAGTATCGCCTCCTCATGGTTCCAGACCCAACAACAGTATATAGTATCGCCTCCTCATGGTTCCAGACCCAACAACAGTATATAGTATCGCCTCCTCATGGTTCCAGACCCAACAACATTATATAGTATCGCCTCCTCGTGGAGAAAAGCACATGAGCTAATTATAATGGTTCTGTAGCTCAGTTGGTAGAGCATGGCGCTTGTAACGCCAGGGTAGTGGGTTCGATTCCCGGGACCACCCATACGTAGAATGTATGCACACATGACTGTAAGTCGCTTTGGATAAAAGCGTCTGCTAAATGGCATATATTATTATTATTATAATACACAAAGTAAGCAAAACAATGAAATCATTCTAACGTTGCCTAAAACGATGAATAAGATACTAATGAGTTAGACCTATGTAAGCAATACAACGATTCAGATGTACAACCTATGGCATCAGGGAACGATGAGCAGATAAGAGGCCAGCCATAACAAGACATTAATGAGCGAGCTAGGACGGACGTAGTCAATATAACTATTTGTTCAGTACTATTGAAATGTACAGCGACATGATTCAGCACATGGGCTGTGCTTACAGTATTCTCCCTGTACACCAAGTCAGAACCGTAGGATAAATACCTTAGGCATAAAAGCAGACAATGAAAGCTTTTCAATTTTCAATTATGACATTTCTCTAAAACAGGCTATAGGCTACATGTGCACCACCAAGTCAGAACAGTAGGCTAAGTTCTGAGGGGGAAAGGGACCAAATTATTAGGGTGAGACACATGGGCTACTAACAGCTTACTACACAACATACACTTAGTATTACTTTCTTAGCTACAGTATACATATCTCCCTGGCATATTACATCATTTATGCACCAGTATACAAGACATCGTTTTGGACTAACTGTTGTTGTGCTGTGCTCACTTGAACAGGAAGGTGGAGCAGCAGTCCTTCTTGTTGGTAAACTTACTCAAGTCACACCCGGATCTGTTTCACCTGTCTTTGTGCTTGTCTCCACCCCCCTCCGGGTGTTGCCCATCTTCCCCATTATCCCCTGTGTATTTATACCTGTGTTCTCTGCTTGTCTGCTGCCCGTTTGTTTTGTTCGTCAAGCCTACCAGCGGTTTTCTCCTTGCTCCTGTCTGTTTCTAGTTTCTGTTTTCTAGTTTTCCTGGTTTTGACAATTCTGCCTGCTCTGACCCTGCCTGCCATTCCGTACCTTGTCACACCACTCTGGATTACTGACCTCTTCCTGCGCTGACCCTGAGACTGCCTGCCGTTCTGTACCTTTTGGACTCTGACCTGGATTACTGACCTCTTCCTGCCCTGACCCTGAGACTGCCTGCCGTTCTGTACCTTTTGGGCTCTGACCTGGATTACTGACCTCTGCCTGCCCTGACCCTGAGACTGCCTGCCGTTCTGTACCTTTTGGACTCTGACCTGGATTACTGACCTCTTCCTGCCCTGACCCTGAGACTGCCTGCCGTTCTGTACCTTTTGAGCTCTGACCTGGATTACTGACCTCTGCCTGCCCCCTGTTCTAGTAATAAACATTTGTTACTTCGACACAAATGACTTTTGCACCACACAGAACACAAAGCAACTGCCTCGCCAATGCTGCAAGGCAACGCAGCGCTCCATTGGAAATGGATGTACTTCTGGTGTACCCAAACACAAAGAGGTTGTCGGTGTGATCGACGGACGTGTGATCATGCCCAATGTCCTCCAGATGCATAGAGGTTTTGTTTTGCCAGATGCCTAGCCTGCATTTTCCATACTAGACGCACAGGCGCTTCGCTTTTCAACTAGCTAACCTCTATCTAGTTGCAGTATGTGTGTGTGTGTGTGTGTGTGTGTGTGTGTGTGTGTGTGTGTGTGTGTACTTCTGTTTGTACCACTACACAGTAACGCAACACACAAGCTTAAAATATTGAACGCATGTGGTACATAGAACGCACCTTAGTATTGCGGACTGCTCCATTGAAAAGGAATGACTTCCGCTGGAACACAAAGTGTTCGACGCAATTTGGTGGACATGAGGTGTAAAAACGCTTCAAACACACCAACTGTATTGAGGCGGAAAATAGTAGGCAGCATCATCTAGATATGTGTGCAACATTCACCTTCTGCTACCATTTCTGTCAAACTTGTTTAACGCATACAGTTTGACGCATATGTTCGATAAATCCAACGTATGAACCACACAGAACGTATTACCACTGCCTCTGCAACGCAATGCTGCACGGCAAACGCAGCGTTCCATAGGAAATTAATGTACTTCTGGTGTGCCAAAATGCAACGACACAGTCGGTGTGTTCAAAGCGTTGGGGAGTGAGAGCAGCGTCGGTCCCTCCCGCTCTCCCTCCCTCCACTGAGAAAAGGGAGATATTCTTCCAGCTGATGTCATAATTCAAGTCACACTGCATTATTTCATGCGCCAATTCGTGTTGTTACTCCTATGACCGGAGAAAGTGAAATATTCCTCCATATTAAAAAAGACTCAGGCCACTAATAACGCGAGATTATCAGAGTACTTTGCTATTGTCATTCATTGCAGCTGCAGTGCTGGTTGAGTGAACGGACAGGAGAAGGCATATTTTATCTCTTAGAAAAGTGTGGAACAGAGACAGTGCTGAATAACAACTTAAACATTAATTTACTCATAAAAACAGCAACTATTTGCTGTATTCCTTGGTTCTCTCTCTAGTGATAGTTTTAAAAGTTTTGCTATTTCACGGTACCCGCTTTGCTGTTTATTCAATGGTTATTTTTTTTTTTTACAGTCTACGGTCTCGAGAAAGCTGTTCAGACACGTGATATGAGATATCTGATTGGCCAGCGGTAGACCTATGGGTGCACTTGATTTGCTCTCTGGGCCTTCCGGGTAGGCGGAGTTTACCGTCAGACACATGAAATGCTTAAAAATGGGAAAACTTTGCCTTCCCGGGTTCTAGTTCCTCATTAATTATAATTCCTAATTCTATGGTTATAACTATCTCATGGATGGTAAATCCTGGCATCCATAGCTTTGTAAAGTGGTTACACTGCTCCAGACCCATCCGTTTTTCAAATCACAGGTTGCCCCTTTAAGCATGTGGAACAGCCAGAAGACTCATTCATACAGTTTATGAGAAAAGCGGTTATGATGTTTTTACTAGGGATAAATAATCCCATTTACACTACACAATAGCCATAATAACACCTAGTTTGGACACACACACACACCTATTCTCACACGCACGCACACACACACACACACACACACACACACACACACACACACACACACACACACACACACACACACACACACACACACACACAGACACACACACACAGACACACACACACACACAGGTAAAGGGAAATATCCAGGCTATGAAATTATACGAGTGGAAATCTAACAGCAGAAACACAAGTAGCTGTTGTTTTATGGAAACTCAGAAACTCCCAGCAGCCTCTGTTGTGTTGAAAGGCTTTCACCGGCCCTGCAAGTAGACACACACTCTCACAAAGGACGCACACTCTCACAAAGGACACACACTCTCACAAAGGACGCACACGCGCACCCTAATTCATGGAACAATGGTGCACTGATTGCGGTTGAAAAAATATCCTACGACTCTTTTGTCAGTGTCATTACGCCTATTCATCATCATAAACAACAACGTAATCGTCACCTTCATCATCATCATCATCATCACCATCATCATCATTACCATCATCAACATCACCACCATCATCATCATAAACAACAACGTAATCGTCACCTTCATCATCATCATCATCACCATCATCATCATTACCATCATCATCATTACCGTCATCATCATCACCACCATCATCATCATAAACAACAACGTAATCGTCACCTTCATCATCATTACCATCATCATCATCCTCATCCTCATTATCATCATTACATCACCATCATCATCATAATCATCATAGTGAATATATAGAACAGGGCTCTATAGTATGGAGTTACAGATGTATGTGTGTGAAAAAATCTGATTCATAGACGGAATGTATAGAGGATTTAGCAACCAGAAACAGTCTACTGCAGACAGTGAGTTGTGTAGGCTAGGTAGTACAGTACAACCCTCTGGTTGATCACGACTCTGCTGCAGGCAATACTGCTCTGCCTTTCTGTCTGACGCACACACACACACACACACACACACACACACACACACACACACACACACACACACACACACACACACACACACACACACACACACACACACACACACACACACACACACACACACACACACACACACTCTCTCTTTCTCCACTATTCACTCTCTCTCTCTATTTCTGTCTGTAGGACTCATGAAATGTGTTATGCTATAAAGTCAATGAAGTCAAGTCCCTGACTCAATGTCCTCTTACTCCCACTCTCTCCTCTTCCGCCCCTAAAGGAGACGCACACTATAATACATGATCAAAAATGTTGTTTTATTCATTTCAAAAATATATATTTCACATTAGATTGAGACCCACAATTGCACAAATTCTGCACATTTGGTGGGCTATTAGTAGAGTTCAAGTCCCTGGTGCAAATACTATTCACAGTCATATCTACATTTAGCAGAATGCATTTGTGGAAATCAAACATGCTTGTTTTTCCTCGCTCCACACACCCTTATAAACCAGTCCAGTCTGTCTTTGGTTCCTTCACTGAATCTGACACTTCTCCAGCGGCTTGCCCGGCTTCCGTCCGTAGGGGCCGAGGACTTGACGGAGATCAGTGCTGAAACTCGGCCGTCGAGCGAGCGGATACAGCGCCCCACACGGAGCCTTACAAACGGTGGCCTGGCTCCCTCTCCCGGCCGCTCTGCACTCTTTCAGCGCCTGGTACGACCGAATCGAAACTTTGCGGTGCTGCGACGGACTAGTTTCCGTTGGCAACCCGCCCTGTTTAGCCAGAGCCTCGAATACCTCCTCCAGATTAGTGCGGTCTTTGGCGGAGGTCTCGAAGTAGGCGCAGTCCTCACCGAGGGCTCGGAGCACCTCTGCCCGGGAAAGTACTCTCTCCGCTGGGGACAAGTCCACCTTGTTAGCGCAGACTACCGTGGGGACCCGTGCGCTCTGGCCCGGCCTGGTGGGCTTGAGGAGCTTGGTTTTGGCCGCGAGGATCTCAGTGCGCAGGGCACACACCTCCTCGAACGAGCTCCGGTCGTCCAGGGTGAAGACCAGAAGGAATATGTCACCTATACAAAACACAGGAGGAGACCGAAATATTATAGCCTATATTTTAATTACAGCCTACATTGTCATATTCTCATTAGCAATTTGAACTGAAGTTCCTTCTGGGATAAAGGTTATATTATATTATGTTTTATTATATTCTATATGCTATTCTATCCATAACTTATACGTCCATATACACATATTTATATTCTCTCTCATCGTTTATAAAGCAAGCATGTCCACTTTTACGCACACCACATCTACGTGGAGAGAGAGACTTATTCATTTGTGTGAATGTACATCTTTAACACTGCGATAACAACAACTGTTGAGGCACCTCCAGCTCCAACATAGAGACCATGATAAGGACTCCCGTTATTGCCTTACATTCCCGTTACGCACCGGTTAGTATGGAGAGCCTGCGTTTCGCCGGGAAGCTCCTCTCTCCGGAGGCGTCCAGTACGTCGATCTGATACGTCTCCCCGCGGATGTGGAACATTTTCCGGAGGAAATCCTCGGAGGTGGGCTGGTACTCCTCCACGAAGCCGTCCCAGAGGTACCGTCGCAAGATTGAAGTCTTGCCCACCCGGGGCGCACCCAGAACCACGATGCGCCTGCAGTTCTGAGGCTTGGTGGAGCTCAGCGGGTCCTGCGGAGAGTCCTGGGCGAGCCTTGGTTCGTCCTCGCCTAACCGAATCTGCCCCTGGAGAACCAGAGCGGATAGCTGGTCCAGTGGCGACCTCTTGCAAGTGTGGCCATCGGAGGGAGGTGGAAGCCAGCTAGCTGTGCTTTGGGACCGCACCACCCTCCCCTTCTTTTCCTGGTGCTTCCACTGAGACGTGACCATTTTAAGGAAACCCATGCTGGCTTTGAGCCCCGGTGAGTTCAGGTGCTGAGTTACGTTTTTGTATGCCAGCAGGACCTTGGAGGAGCCGGGGCTCAGGGCTCTGGTCCCGGGGAACTGAGAAGGTTCAGCCCGCTGATGGGCGTCGGGCATGTTGGTTGTGGTGGTCGGTGAGCAAGTTGATGGCTTACCTTTTTCCATAATGTTGTCTCACTTAAGTGGCATGTGAAATGTAGCCTATACTAGCCTGTAGGGCAGTGTGGGTGCCTGGGTGGATCCTGTAATATTACAACCTGTGAGGTTTGGAAACTACATGTGGTCCTCGTGACACCTGTGTGTTTGCGCACATCTAGTCTGGGTGGTACAGAAACAGATGTCTTTTGGTGTTGTTTATATACCCATGCACGCGCCTGGCTCGTCCGCGTCACACGGCATGGGTCATCTGCTCGTCTCTCCCAACAGCTAGTTGCCAGAACTGCTGATTGACAGAAGCGGAGAGATTGTTATGTTCTCCCGGAGGACACCGAGTGTTCGACGATTATGGAACAATGGAAGCGGCCAGTTCTACTGCAATGTGCACCGCCAAGACAGGCACTCTGGGGGTATTGCGCACCCTGTGGAGGTTGGATAAATTGAGGCTATGGGAGATTGTGATAATCTGGTGTTTTGAATTCAATATCAACAATACCAACTGCTGGCACACGGTGACACATCCGGACTTTAACCTTTTTGTATGAGCTGAAATAAGCCTTACAAGCCTATTCACTATTGGCGAGATCAATGACATTTTCTTTCCTTTCCTTTTCATTACATTTTGTGATTAAATACTCCAACAAATAAAGGCCTAATGTATTGAGTAACAAAACATGAGAGCATCGTCAACATATATATATATATACGAGGATCACCAAAGTGCCATAGTTGCAATTTTATACAAATAGTATGTGTTACTTTGTGCTGCCTACCGCCTAGAATTAGGCTTGATTAATTTTCTTCGAGGTAAATTCTCATTCGGCGATGTTGGATTTAATTGTTGTCCGACAGAAAGTGAGCATCCCTTTAACAGCAGCCAAGCGTCCGTTGCCATGGGTACCGCGAGGCAGCGGGGAGAAAGAGACACGAATGACAAGGCTAGATGCTAGCTATCAAAAGTTTACTCAACGAACAAGTTGCTTTTGTATAAATTGTATTAATGTCACAGTTTAGGGAAAATTTTGCCTTTCTTGTCTCCCTGCGTGACACCAATTTACTTTAGCTAAAACAACTTGCTCAGCTGCCGAGTTGACTAACTAGCTAGGCTACAACTAACTAACGTTACCTTAGCTAGCCTAAGCATTGACATGGCAAGTCTAGGCAAATCCACTGGCAAAACTCCCAAAAAGGAGGCGAGACCTCGGACCCCGCCAGGTATGTAAGAATATAGCTAGCTAACATAGCTGTTATACTATTAGCTCGCTAACTAAACACACACACACTTAACATTATCCTCCTGACCTCTCTCTGTTTGTTAACGTTAGTCCATACGTGTGTGTGGGGAGGAGGGGTGAGAAGAATGTAGCAGGCCGGGTAGATAGTCATGAACGAGAATTTGTTCTCAGTCAACTTACCTGGTAAAATAAGTGTTAAATAAAATTTAAATAAAAGAGAGGGAGAAAGAAGAGAGATAGGAACAATACCACCACTAATTTCCTGTCTTTACTCTGTAAAAGAGACATTCTCGAGGCATAGGTGTGTATTTGTTTACGTGGGGCTCTGTCGTTGTGTGTGTGTTTATCTGTGTGTGTTTATTTTTGTGTGAACGCTGGTGTGTGTGTGTACATAATGAGGATGCAATCACAAACGCGAGTGCATGTGGAGCCTCAGTGTCCCCGTAGCCTTCCATTGTGTGCCAAGGACACCCACTATGAAGGATGAGACTTCTGCAGTTTTTCCTTTTATCCCTTCTGTGACCTTCCCTCACTCTCCGCAAGGTGCTACCCTCCCCTGAAAACCACACAGAATGTACTGAGCCTCAGAACAGGTGGCAGGGAGGGGGGGGGGGGGTAGAAAAAGATAGAAAAGCAAACGGTAGAGAAGCAAAAGTTGTGTGGTGGTCATGGTAACCAGGGACAGACTCAAAAGATGAGCGGTGGGTTGTGTGGTGGTCATGGTAACCAAGGACCGACTCAAAAGATGAGCGGTGGGTTGTGTGGTGGTCATAGTAACCAGGGACAGACTCTGTTGCAGTTGGAGCACTGAAGATGAACAGAATTGCATAACTATGTGTGTGTGTGTGTGTGTGTGTGTGTGTGTGTGTGTGTGTGTGTGTGTGTGTGTGTGTGTGTGTGTGTGTGTGTGTGTGTGTGTGTGTGTGTGTGTGTGTGTGTGTGTGTGTGTGCTGTGAATATTCTGCTCCACTCTTTCTCTCAAGGTCAGGAGGTCAGTAGGTGATGTAACAATAGCTTTGCTAGCAGCAAATCACGGTCTACATTTCAGATGTAGCCTGGTCTATGGGTTAGTGTTGGTAAAGTCAGATGCTGTTGGTTCAGTAGTTCAGATGTAGCCTGGTCTATGGGTTAGTGTTGGTAAAGTCAGATGCTATTGGTTCAGTAGTTCAGATGTAGCCTGGTCTATGGGTTAGTGTTGGTAAAGTCCGATGCTGTTGGTTCAGTAGTTCAGATGTAGCCTGGTCTATGGGTTAGTGTTGGTAAAGTCAGATGCTATTGGTTCAGTAGTTCAGATGTAGCCTGGTCTATGGGTTAGTGTTGGTAAAGTCAGATGTTGTTGGTTCAGTAGTTCAGATGTAGCCTGGTCTATGGGTTAGTGTTGGTAAAGTCAGATGCTGTTGGTTCAGTAGTTCAGATGTAGCCTGGTCTATGGGTTAGTGTTGGTAAAGTCAGATGCTGTTGGTTCAGTAGTTCAGATGTAGCCTGGTCTATGGGTTAGTGTTGGTAAAGTCAGATGCTGTTGGTTCAGTAGTTCAGATGTAGCCTGGTCTATGGGTTAGTGTTGGTAAAGTCAGATGCTGTTGGTTCAGTAGTTCAGATGTAGCCTGGTCTATGGGTTAGTGTTGGTAAAGTCAGATGCTGTTGGTTCAGTAGTTCAGATGTAGCCTGGTCTATGGGTTAGTGTTGGTAAAGTCAGATGCTGTTGGTTCAGTAGTTCAGATGTAGCCTGGTCTATGGGTTAGTGTTGGTAAAGTCAGATGCTGTTGGTTCAGTAGTTCAGATGTAGCCTGGTCTATGGGTTAGTGTTGGTAAAGTCAGATGCTGTTGGTTCAGTAGTTCAGATGTAGCCTGGTCTATGGGTTAGTGTTGGTAAAGTCAGATGCTGTTGGTTCAGTAGTTCAGATGTAGCCTGGTCTATGGGTTAGTGTTGGTAAAGTCAGATGCTGTTGGTTCAGTAGTTCAGATGTAGCCTGGTCTATGGGTTAGTGTTGGTAAAGTCAGATGCTATTGGTTCAGTAGTTCAGATGTAGCCTGGTCTATGGGTTAGTGTTGGTAAAGTCAGATGCTGTTGGTTCAGTAGTTCAGATGTAGCCTGGTCTATGGGTTAGTGTTGGTAAAGTCAGATGCTATTGGTTCAGTAGTTCAGATGTAGCCTGGTCTATGGGTTAGTGTTGGTAAAGGTTCAGTAGTTCAGCTGTTGGGTTAGTGTTGGTAAAGTCAGTGCTGTTGGTTCAGTTTCAGATGTAGCCTGGTCTATGGGTTAGTGTTGGTAAAGTCAGATGCTGTTGGTTCAGTAGTTCAGATGTAGCCTGGTCTATGGGTTAGTGTTGGTAAAGTCAGATGCTGTTGGTTCAGTAGTTCAGATGTAGCCTGGTCTATGGGTTAGTGTTGGTAAAGTCAGATGCTGTTGGTTCAGTAGTTCAGATGTAGCCTGGTCTATGGGTTAGTGGTGGTAAAGTCAGATGCTGTTGGTTCAGTAGTTCAGATGTAGCCTGGTCTATGGGTTAGTGTTGGTAAAGTCAGATGCTGTTGGTTCAGTTGGTTCAGTAAAGTTGCTGTTGGTTCAGTAGTGCAGATGTAGCCTGGTCTATGGGTTCGTGTTGGTAAAGTCAGATGCTGTTGGTTCAGTAGTTGGCTGTGTGTGTCATCCCAGGAAACGTGGTTTTCCCCATGTGAGTGCAAGCCAAAACAAATACACTCAGAAATGGGGAGTCGCTCTGGATAAGAGCGTCTGCTAAATGACTTAAATGTAAATGTAAATGTAAGCTTGGTTTATTATTCATAATTTGAACAGGTGCCATGTTGAACCCATATGCTTGGAATGAAACAGTTGGTTCTTTCCTGTCCTCATCCTGTCCTCTCGTCTCCAGAGAAGAAACGTCTGAAAGTGTCAGAGGATTTCTCCTCGTGTCTGAGTGAAGAGCAGCCTCAGAGCCCCACTCTTAAAGGAGAGGACATCCAGGCCCTGGCCATCAGACCTGAGGACCTGGAGAAGGTGTGTGTGTGCATGTGTACATAATGTTTGTGTGTGCGCATGTGTGTACATAATGTGTGTGTGTATGTTTGTGTGTGTGGGTGTTGTTACATTTTTAAAATGTATTTATTTCACCTTTATTTAACCAGGTAGGCAAGTTGAGAACAAGTTCTCATTTACAATTGCGACCTGGCCAAGATAAAGCAAAGCAGTTCGACACAAACAACGACACAGAGTTACACATGGAGTAAAACAAACATACAGTCAATAATACAGTAGAAACAAGTCTATATACGATGTGAGCAAATGAGGTGAGAAGGGAGGTAAAGGCAAAAAAAAGGCCATAGTGGCAAAGTAAATACAATATAGCAAGTAAAACACTGGAATGGTAGATTTGCAGTGGAAGAATGTGCAAAGTAGAAATAAAAATAATGGGGTGCAAAGGAGCAAAATAAATAAAATAAATATGTTTGGGCTGTTTGGGTGTGTGTGTATGTAAGGTGTGTGTATGCATACATAATAGTAAGGGGATACGTAGTCAGTTGCACAACTGAATGCATTCAACCAAAATGTGTTTTCCTCATTAACCCTCTGAATCAGAGAGGTGCCGGGGGAGCAGTTCATGGTGGAGATTAGCTGGGCAGATTTATCCACTTTTCCGGCTCGGGGTTTCGAAGTAGCAACCCTCTAACTGCTAGGCTACCTGCCATCCTTTTGTGTGTGTGTGTTTGTGTGTACGTCCATAGTTGCGGGTGCCCCAGCCCCCTAAAGAACCCCAGAAACCTGCAGCTGTGACCCGCGTGCTGGTGCGTAAGACCCGCCCACCTGATGACATCAGAAAGGGGTGAGGGTAGCGGTGGCCCGCCCCTGGCCCAGGACACCACCACACAGCCACTGGACTACACAGGTGAGCTGGCTACACTGCCCCTTCTGGCCAGAGGTGTGAAGTACAGGTGGGGTGTATCACGGTTGTGGTCACCATTCCTGGTCCTAGAGAGCTACCGGGGGGTGGGATTCTCAAGCCCGTGATTAGTTCAATCAGGTGTGTTTTAGAGCAGGGCTGGTGCAAAAGCCTGCAACACACTATAGCCATTCAGGACCAGGTGTCTGTGACCAGTGGTGTAGACAAACAGGTCACGTAGCTGCTGCTCATGTTGGTGTCTGTACTGATGGTGCAAAAGCTATGACAAGAAGACATAGTGGAGTGGTAACGCAGGTGTAAGCAGTTGCTCCCGATGCCACTTGGGTACACTGCAGCATCCACCAAGAGGCTCTTGCTGCCAAGGGAATGCCTGACAGCTTGAAAGACATTTTGGACACTACAGTGAAAATGGTTAACTTTGTTAAAGCAAGGCCCCTGAACTCACGTGCATTTTCTGCATTATGCAATGATATGGGCAGCGACCGTGTAACGCTTTTACAACATACAGAGGTGCGCTGGTTACCAAGGGGCAAAGTATTGACACTTATTTTTGAATTGAGAGACGAGCTTAAAGTCTTCATTTACTGACCATAATGTTCACTTGTCTGACTGCTTGCATGATGATGAGTTTCTCACACGACTGGCCTGTCTGGGTGATGTTTTTCACTTGTCTGACCTCTTGCTTGCATGATGATGAGTTTCTCACTCGACTGGCCTGTCTGGGTGATGTTTTTCACTTGTCTGACCTCTTGCATGATGATGAGTTTCTCACACGACTGGCCTGTCTGGGTGATGTTTTTCACTTGTCTGACCTCTTGCATGATGATGAGTTTCTCACTCGACTGGCCTGTCTGGGTGATGTTTTTCACTTGTCTGATCTCTTGCATGATGATGAGTTTCTCACTCGACTGGCCTGTCTGGGTGATGTTTTTCACTTGTCTGACCTCTTGCATGATGATGAGTTTCTCACTCGACTGGCCTGTCTGGGTGATGTTTTTCACTTGTCTGATCTCTTGCATGATGATGAGTTTCTCACTCGACTGGCCTGTCTGGGTGATGTTTTTCACTTGTCTGACCTCTTGCATGATGATGAGTTTCTCACTCGACTGGCCTGTCTGGGTGATGTTTTTCACTTGTCTGACCTCTTGCATGATGATGAGTTTCTCACTCGACTGGCCTGTCTGGGTGATGTTTTTCACTTGTCTGACCTCTTGCATGATGATGAGTTTCTCACTCGACTGGCCTGTCTGGGTGATGTTTTTCACTTGTCTGATCTCTTGCATGATGATGAGTTTCTCACTCGACTGGCCTGTCTGGGTGATGTTTTTCACTTGTCTGACCTCTTGCATGATGATGAGTTTCTCACTCGACTGGCCTGTCTGGGTGATGTTTTTCACTTGTCTGATCTCTTGCATGATGATGAGTTTCTCACTCGACTGACCTGTCTGGGTGATGTTTTTCACTTGTCTGATCTCTTGCATGATGATGAGTTTCTCACTCGACTGGCCTGTCTGGGTGATGTTTTTCACTTGTCTGATCTCTTGCATGATGATGAGTTTCTCACTCGACTGGCCTGTCTGGGTGATGTTTTTCACTTGTCTGATCTCTGCATGATGATGAGTTTCTCAACTATGACTGGCCTGTCTGGGTGATGTTTTTCACTTGTCTGATCTCTTGCATGATGATGAGTTTCTCACAGGACTGGCCTGTCTGGGTGATGTTTTTCACTTGTCTGACCTCTTGCATGATGATGAGTTTCTCACACGACTGGCCTGTCTGGGTGATGTTTTTCACTTGTCTGATCTCTTTCATGATGATGAGTTTCAATCAATCAACTGGCCTGTCTGGGTGATGTTTTTCACTTGTCTGATCTCTTGCATGATGATGAGTTTCTCACTGAGTTTCTGACCTGTCTGGTGATGTTTTTCACTTGTCTGACCTCTTGCATGATGATGAGTTTCTCACCTCGACTGAAACCTGTCTGGGTGATGTTTTTCACTTGTCTGATCCTCTTGCATGATGATGAGTTTCTCACAGACTGGCCTGTCTGGGTGATGTTTTTCAATTACCAGCTTGTCTGATCTCTTGCATGATGATGAGTTTCTCACTCGACTGGCCTGTCTGGGTGATGTTTTTCACTTGTCTGATCTCTTGCATGATGATGAGTTTCTCACTCGACTGGCCTGTCTGGGTGATGTTTTTCACTTGTCTGATGTTTTTCACTCTTGCATGATGATGAGTTTCTCACCCTCACTGGCCTGTCTGGGTGATGTTTTTCACTTGTCTGATCTCTTGCATGATGATGAGTTTCTCACCTTTCGACTGGCCTGTCTGGGTGATGTTTTTCACTTGTCTGATCTCTTGCATGATGATGAGTTTCTCACTACTGGCCTGTCTGGGTGATGTTTTTCACTTGTCTGATCTCTTGCATGATGATGAGTTTCTCACCGACTGGCCTGTCTGGGTGATGTTTTTCTCACCTGAATGATTAGGATTACAGGGACTCTCCGCAACTATGTTCAATAAATGTGCGGGACAAAATTAAGGCTGTCTGCATTAACAAGGACAACTCACAGGACTTTCCATCATTGTGTGATTTTTGTGTGTGCCAAATGTAATACAGCCGAAGCACCTGAGTGAGTTGGGTGGCAATTACGCAGGTACTTTCCTGAAATGGATGACACAAACAACTGGTTCGTTATCCCTTTCATGACCCTGCATCCAGTCAATCAATCAATATAATTTATTTATATAGCCCTTCTGTACATCAGCTGATATCTCAAAGTGCTGTACAGAAACCCAGCCTAAAACCCCAAACAGCAAGCAATGCAGGTGTAGAAACACAGTGGCTAGGAAAAACTCCCTAGAAAGGCCAAAACCTAGGAAGAAACCTAGAGAGGAACCAGGCTTGGTGTGGGGTGGCCAGTCCTCTTCTGGCTGTGCCGGGGGATTATAACAGAACATGGCCAAGATGTTCAAATGTTCATAAATTACCAGCATGATAAAACTATACTTACCGATATCTGAACAAAAGAGCCTCATCGAAATTGCAACAAGCGGTTCTGTGAAAAGTGAATTGAATCAGAAGCCACAGCCAGATTTCTGGATTGGGCTGCGCTCAGAGTGTCCTGCCTTGGAAAATTGCGCTGTTAAGACACTGATGCCCTTTGCAACCACGTACCTATGTGAGAGTGGATTCTCAGCCCTCACTAGCATGACAACTAAATACAGGAATAGACTGTGTGTGGAAAATGATTTAAGACTAAGATTTAAGACTCTCCAATACAACCCAACATGCAGAGTTATGTGCATCCTTCCAAGCACACCCTTCCCATTAACCTGTGGTGAGATATTCACAATTTTTGATTAACAAATAAGGTTTTATATGTAAGATGGTTAAATAAAGAGCAAAATTAAAATTATTGTGCCCTTCCACTTCCCACCTTATATTATTATTTGTACAGTGTGTGTGTGGCAGGCTTTACTGATGGCAAAAACAACATTTGAGAGCTCTTTAGTCACTTGACCCTGGAGCTGAGGGGGTATGACAAAAGCTGACTCAGAACACTAATGCTGATGTTTAATAAATGACCCTGGTGCTATCAGCTGACCCTGGTGCTAGAGGGGGTACAGTGACCCTGTGTGCTGACCCTGGTGCAGTGGGTAGGCTGACCCTTACAATGATGGCAAAAAACATACAGCTGACCCTGGTGCTGAGAGGGGGCACAGCTGACCCTGGTGCTATTTGAGAGGGGGGTACAGCTGACCCTGGTGCTAGAGGGGTACAGCTGACCCTGGTGCTAGAGGGGGTACAGCTGACCCTGGTGCTAGAGGGGGTCAGCTGACCCTGGTGCTGAGGTGCTAGGGGTGCTGACCCTGGTACTAGAGGGGGTACAGCTGACCCTGGTGCTAGAGGGGTACAGCTGACCCTGGTGCTAGAGGGGGTACAGCTGACCCTGGTGCTAGAGGGGGTACAGCTGACCCTGGTGCTAGAGGGGGTACAGCTGAGGTTGAGTGTTTGAAGGGGTACAGCTGAAACGGTGCTGGGGGGTACCACTGAAGACAAACAAGAAAGGGGCTGGTGCTAAAATCCACTTCAGGGGGTAGGGACAGTTCTTTAGTCACTAGACTGTTATCATTCATCCTCATGGGTATAGAACTATTGGTGCTGTCCGTTGTTATGTGACCCTTCAGTGGAGGCTGCTGAGGGGAGGACGGCTGACCCTAATGGCTGGGAGAGGGGTATCATTCATCCTCATGCTAGACCTGTCCGTGGTGCATTCAGGGGTCACTAGACTGGTTCATCCTCATGCTCTAGGGGGTAGAACTAGCTGACCCTGGTGCTCTTCAGTGGAGGCTGCTGAGGGGGAGGACTGCTGTGGCTGGAGGGGTCACCTGCCCTATAGAACTAGACGGGCTGTCAGCTGACCCTGGTGCTAGAGGGGTACAGCTGGGAGGTCACTAGAGGTATCATTCATCCTCATGTTTGAAGGGAGTGGAGGCGGAGGTACTCATGATAATGGCTGGGAGGGAGTCACTGAAGATCATTCATCCTCATGCTGTATAGAACTATTGGTGCTGTCCGTTGTTAAAATCCACTTGCTCTTTAGTGGAGGCTATATTAATGTACACTAGTGTCATCTGTTTTGACAGTTCTTTAGTCACTAGACTGGTATCATTCATCCTCATGCTCTATAGAACTATTGGTGCTGTCCGTTGTTAAGTCGTGTGCTCTTCAGTGGAGGCTGCTGAGGGGAGGACGGCTCATAATAATGGCTGGGAGGGAGTCACTAGACTGGTATCATTCATCCTCATGCTGTATAGAACTATTGGTGCTGTCCGTTGTTAAGTCGTGTGCTCTTCAGTGGAGGCTGCTGAGGGGAGGACGGCTCATAATAATGGCTGGGAGGGAGTCACTAGACTGGTATCATTCATCCTCATGCTCTATAGAACTATTGGTGCTGTCCGTTGTTAAGTCGTGGCTGAGGGAGGAGGCTCACTAGGTGCTGTCCGTGTTATGTCGTGTGCTCTTCAGTGGAGGCTGAGGGGAGGACGGCTCTGGTATCAAACATATAAAAGATGTGGTTGATGCCATTCCATTGACTCCATTCCAGCCATTATTATGAGCCGTCCTCCTCAGCAGCCTCCACTGGTGCTCTTCTACGTTGTATATCTACTCTCCTGCCTACATAATGGCCCCCGTGGGATGAATCAAGTATTTAGAATTTGAATAGTGTTTAGTTAATGGAGAGGTGATGTTGTAGTGTGGTTTTGTCAGGACCGGGGGACCTCGCCCCCGTCGATGCCCAAGGGATGGTCCTCCCCCACAGCATTCTGGGTAGTCTGGAGGACTTCAGGACAGAGATGCAGGCCAGGGAGAGACTGAGGTGAGAGAAGATACCATGTTTGAAAATACCTTCTAACAAAAAGAATGGTTTTGGTTATAATGCTCTTCAATCAGTGTTACAATGACAATGTTTCTCTATCTCTCTATCTATCTATCTCTCTGATGGGTTCTGACTCTAAACTTAACATATTGTTAATTATCAGGTATCCTATTGAGATATGGAGTTACCATAGTCTGGTTTCTACACCAGAAGTTAATGGTTATCTGTAGGAGGAGTGTACAGTTGAAGTTTGAAGTTTACATACACCTTAGCCAAATACATTTAAACTCTGTTTTTCACCATTCCTGACATTTTTAAGAATGAGAAATGTCTGAATTATAGTAGAGAGAATGATTTATTTCAGCCTTTATTTCTTTCATCATATTACCAGTGGGTCAGACGTTTTACATACACTCAATTAGTATTTGGTAGCATTGCCTTTAAATTGTTTCACTTGGGTCAAATGTTTCGGGTCGCCTTCCACAAGCTTCCCACAATGAGTTGGGTGAATTCTGGACCATTCCTCCTGACAGAGCTGGTGTAACTGAGTCAGGTTTGCAGGCCTCCTTGCTTGCACACGCTTTTTCAGTTCTGCCCGCAAATGTTCTATAGGATTGAGGTCAGGGCTTTGTGATGGCCACTCCAATACCTTGACTTTGTTGTCCTTAAGTCATTTTGCCACAACTTTGGAAGTATGCTTGGGTTCATTGTCCATTTGGAAGACCCATTTGCGACCAAGCTTTAACTTCCTGACTGATGTCTTGAGATGTTGCTTCAATATATCCACATCATTTTCTTTCCTCATGATGCCATCTATTTTGTGAAGTGCACCTGTCCCTCCTGCAGCAAAGCACCCCCACAACATGATGCTGCCATTCCCCGTGCTTCACGGTTGGGATGGTGTTCTTTGGCTTGCAAGTCTCCCCCTTTTTCCTCCAAACATAACGATGGTCATTATGGTCAAACAGTTCTATTTTTGTTTCATAAGACCAGAGGACATTTCTCCACAGAGTATGATCTTTGTCCCCATGTGCAGTTGCAAACCATAGTCTGGCTTTTTTTATGGCGGTTTTGGAGCAGTGGCTTCTTCCTTGCTGAGCGGCCTTTCAGGTTATGTCGATGTAGGACTCATTTTACTGTGGAGATAGATACTTTTGTACCTGTTTCCTCCAGCATCTTCACAAGGTCCTTTGCTGTTGTTCTGGGATTGATTTGCACTTTTTGCACCAAAGTAAGTCCATCTCTAGGAGACAGAACGCGTCCCCTTCCTGAGCAGTATGACGGCTGCGTGGTCCCATGGTGTTTATACTTATTGTTTGTACAGATGAACGTGGAACCTTCAGGCGCTTGGAAATTGCTCACAAGGATGAACCAGACTTGTGGAGGTCTACCATTTTTCTTCTGAGGTCTTGGCTGATTTCTTTTGATTTTCCCATGATGTCAGAAGCTTCTAAAGCCATGACATACTTTTCTGGAATTTTCCATGCTGTTTAAAGGCACAGTCAACTTAGTATATGTAACCTTCTGACCCACTGGAATTGTGATACAATGAGTGAAATAATCTGTCTGTAAGCAATTGTTGAAAAAATTGTTGTGTCATTTACAAAGTAGATGTCCTAACCGACTTGCCAAAACTATAATTTGTTAACAAGAAATTTGTGGAGTGGTTGAAAAATGAGTTTTAATGACTCCAACCTAAGTGTATGTAAACTTCCGACTTCAACTGTATATGGTGGAGGCAATTAAGCTTGGAATGTATTGAGTAAAGGAAAGGCAATTACTTAATTAGTTTGCAGGAACTGATAAGGATGGAGAGATGTGGGTAGTGAGGAATGGAGGTCAGGTCACATTGGGAGAAGGAACAGTTTATTGCCTGCATCACTTAACTTCCTGCTCAGCAATAAACATGTAATGTTTAGAGGGAAGGAGGATGCTCCATCCACATTGGGGTCTATATATATATATATATATACTACCACTAGTGGAAACATGTCTTTGTCTGTTCAGCTGTTCCATCCTTTGGCTGAATAAACTTGGTCTTTTATAGTTGTCCGTCAGTTTTTATTTAGAACCTAACATCTGTCTGTCTGTCTGTCTGTCTGTCTGTCTGTCTGTCTGTCTGTCTGTCTGTCTGTCTGTCTGTCTGTCTGTCTGTCTGTCTGTCTGTCTGTCTGTCATGTTAACATTGCCAAAGCAAGTGAGGCAGATAATATATATCGCTCTCTCTCTGTCTGTCTCTCTGTCTTGCTCTCTGTCTTGCTCTCTCTGTCTCTCTCTCTATGTCTCTCTGTTCTCTCAATTCAATTTAATTCAAGGGGCTTTATTGGCATGGGAAACATATGTTAACATTGCTAAAGCAAGTGAAGTAGATCATGTACAAAAGTGAAATAAACAATCAATAAAAAAAAAATTAACAGTAAACATTACACATGCAGAAGTTTCAAAACAATAAAGACATTACAAGTGTCATATTATATATATATATATATGTTTTCTTTTCAAAGCTGTCAATTATATGCATAGTTGAGCATCTTTTCGTGACAAAATATCTTGTTTATAACGGGAACTTTCTTTTTTTTAATAGCGCCCCCTAATGCATAACTGGTTTTCAGGATACCATCAACACCACAGGCCTTTTGGGTTGGAGGGTTTTTATTTAGGTAGTTGGAGAATCCAGTGGGTTCTGGTCGTCTTTAATAGTTGATTCTAAGATTTGTATTTGATCACGTATATGATTTTGCTCTTGTGGTTTACCCAGACATCTCCATTTTGGATAGATAATTCTTTGTGTTTGTTTAGTGTTTTCCAATTTTCCCAGAAGTGGTTAGTCTATGGATTCTTCAATTACATTGAGCTGATTTCTGACATGCTGTTCCTTCTTTTTCCGTAGTGTGTTTCTGTATTGTTTTAGTGATTCACCATAGTGAAGGCGAAGACTCAGGTTTTCCGGTTCTCTATGTTTTTGGTTGGACAGGTTTCTCAATTTCTTTCCTAGATTTTTGCATTCTTCATCAAACCATTTGTCATTGTTGTTCATTTTCTTCGGTTTTGTATTTGAGATTTTTAGATTTGATAGGGAAGCTGAGATATATAATGTTAAGATTTTCTACTGCCAAGTTTACACCTTCACTTTTACAGTGGAACGTTTTACCCAGGAAATTGTCTCTATCTTTCCAGCTGGTGAGGAGGGTGCCAGCCCTCAAAGCGCCGTCTCCCAGGTGTTGATAGGTGCAGAGAGACCCTCCAGTCCCCAGGGGTCAGAGAGACGTCCAGAGCCACGCCCTGCAGCACTGGCACACACACATGACCCACAGACGACACCAGCAGGACCTTATCTCCAGTAGGTCTACCAGAACTACAACTACCACATAAAGGACTACAACTACCATCAACTACCATTCCTCTCTCCCTCTTTCTCTCTTCTCTCTCTCTCTCTCTTCTCTCTCTCTCTCTCTCTCTCTTCTCTCTCTCTCTCTCTCTCTCTTCTCTCTCTCTCTCTCTCTCTCTCTCTCTTTCTCTCTCTTCTCTTCTCTCTCTCTTCTCTTCTCTCTTCTCTCCCTCTTCTCTCTCTCTCTCTCTCTCTTCTCTCTCTCTCTCTCTCTTCTCTTCTCTCTCTTCTCTTCTCTTCTCTCTCTCTTCTCTTCTCTTCTCTTCTCTTCTCTTCTCTTCTCTTCTCTTCTCTCTCTCTTCTCTCTCTCTTCTCTCTCTCTCTCTCTCTCTTCTCTCTCTCTTCTCTCTCTCTTCTCTCTCTCTCTCTCTCTCTCTCTCTCTCTCTCTCTCTCTCTCTCTCTCTCTTCTCTCTCTCTTCTCTTCTCTTCTCTTCTCTTCTCTCTCTCTCTCTCTCTCTCTCTCTCTCTAGACCTGCTCCAGAAGCCAGTAGAGAGGCTGTTGATGAACCAGTCCAACCGTTTCAGAGAGACTCAGGAGCAGAGAGAACTGATCACCCGAGGCCTGCCAGCCATACACTCTGGACAGGTAGGAGTCACCTGGAGGGGGGTGTCTATTGCTACTCTAGCCAATTAGAACTAACCTGTGTGTGTGTTGCCAGGGTTACCGTGTAGGCAGTGAGTTCTGGAGCCTCCCTCAGAGGTTTGGTGATGAGCTGAGTGGTATCTCATCCACCCTGACCCAGACACAGAGAGGACAGCAGGAACCTGTCACACACATCGCACAGCCACACAGCATCCGCATGGAGTCAGGTAAACACACACATGCACGCACGCACACACACACGCACACACACACATATGAATGAATGCACTCATGCACACCCACACGAATGAACACAAACCAAAAACAGACACACACACACACATATGAATGAATGCACACACACAGGCAGTTTCTAAAATGAAGAACCCCTCATTGTGTGCTGTAGGTAATGTTCTCCCAGAGACATGTGGTTCAGCTAGCAGGACCTGGGACCAGAGTCTCTACCTGCAGCACCGACGACATGAGCTCAGAGATGTTCTCAAAGACCTGGACTTCAACCAGCCTGTAAGACTCACACAACACAACACACAACACAACACAACACAACACAACACAACACAACACAACACAACACACACACATGCACAGCGCCACACAGCACACACACACACACACACACACACACACACACACACACACACACACACACACACACACACACACACACACACACACACACACACACACACACACACACAACACACACACACACCCCACAACACAACACACACACAACACAACACACAACACAACACAACACAACACAACACAACACACACGCACACACGCACGGCACGACGACACACAGACGCACAGAATTACACGTTTGTAACCTCACAATACTGTCCACCTCACTCCACAATACTGTCTACCTCACAATACTGTCTACCTCACTCCACAATACTTTCTACCTCACAATACTGTCTACCTCACTCCACAATATTGTCTACCTCACTCCACAATACTTTATACCTCACTCCACAATATTGTCTACCTCACTCCACAATGCTGTCTACCTCACAATACTGTCCACCTCACTCCACAATACTTTATACCTCACTCCACAATACTGTCTACCTCACTCCACAATACTGTCTACCTCACTCCACAATACTCTATACCTCACTCCACAATACTGTCTACCTCACTCCACAATACTGTCTTCCTCACTCCACAATACTCCATACCTCATTCCACAATACTTTATACCTCACTGCACAATCCTGTCTACAATACTCACTCCACAATACTGTTTACCTCATACTCTACTGTCTACCTCACTCCACAATACTGTTTACCTCACTCCACAATACTGTCTACCTCACTCCACAATACTGTCTACCTCACTCCACAATACTGTCTACCTCACTCCACAATACTCCATACCTCACTCCACAATACCTTATACCTCACTCCACAATACTGCTCTACCTCACTCCACAATACTGTCTACCTCACTCCATAATACTGTCTACCTCACTCCACAATACTGTCTACCTCACTCCACAATACTGTTTACCTACTCCACAATACACTCCACAATACTTTATAGCTCACTCCACAATACTCCATACCTCACTCCACAATACTTTATACCTCACTCCACAATACTGTCTACCTCACTCCACAATACTGTCTACCTCACTCCACAATACTGTCTACCTCACTGCACAATACTGTTTACCTCACTCCACAATACTCTATACCTCACTCCACAATACTCTATACCTCACTCCACAATACTGTTTACCTCACTCCACAATACTCTATACCTCACTCCACAATATTGTCTACCTCACTCCACAATCGGGGCGGCAGGGTAGCCTAATGGTTAGAGCGTTGGACTAGTAACCGGAAGGTTGCAAGTTCAAACCCCCGAGCTGACAAGGTACAAATCTGTCGTTCTGCCCCTGAACAGGGAGTTAACCCGCTGTTCCTAGACCAGTTAACCCACTGTTCCTAGGCCGTCATTGAAAATAAGAATTTGTTCTTAACTGACTTGCCTAGTAAAATAAAGGTAAAATAAAGAAATAAAACAATACTCTATACCTCACTCCACAATACTGTCTACCTTACTCCACAATACTCTATACCTCACTCCACAATACTGTCTAACTCACTCCACAATACTCTATACCTCACTCCACAATACTCTATACCTCACTCCACAATACTCTATACCTCACTCTGCAATAATGTCTACCTCACTCCACAATACTCTATACCTCACTCCACAATACTGTCTACCTCACTCCACAATACTCTATACCTCACTCCACAATACTCTCTATCTCACTCCACAATACTGTATACCTCACTCCACAATACTGTCTACCTCACTCCACAATACTCTAACCTCACTCCACAATACTCTATACCTCACTCCACAATACTCTATACCTCACTCCACAATACTCTATACCTCACTCCACAATAATGTATACCTCACTCCACAATACTCTATACCTCACTCCACAATACTGTCTACCTCACTCCACAATACTCTATACCTCACTCCACAATACTGTCTATCTCACTCCACAATACTCTATACCTCACTCTACAATAATGTCTACCTCACTCCACAATACTCTATACCTCACTCCACAATACTGTCTACCTCACTCCACAATACTCTATACCTCACTCCACAATACTGATCCATTCAGAAGATGACACACACACACACACACACAACGTCACGGTTGATGAAGCGTGTGCCCACAATAGATTGCCGGTGTTCTATGGTGGATTGGAACCCCAGAGGATGACTCTGTTCTACTGTTCTACAACGTAACATTAACCCTGTCACTGAGACAGTCCTGTTCTACTGTTCTACAACGTAACATTAACCCTGTCACTGAGACAGTCCTGTTCTACTGTTCTACAATAACATTAACCCTGTCACTGAGACAGTCCTGTTCTACTGTTCTACAACGTAACATTAACCCTGTCACTGAGACAGTCCTGTTCTACTGTTCTACAACGTAACATTAACCCTGTCACTGAGACAGTCCTGTTCTACTGTTCTACAACGTAACATTAACCCTGTCACTGAGACAGTCCTGTTCTACTGTTCTACAACGTAACATTAACCCTGTCACTGAGACAATCCTGTTCTACTGTTCTACAACGTAACATTAACCCTGTCACTGAGACAGTCCTGTTCTACTGTTCTACAACGTAACATTAACCCTGTCACTGAGACAGTCCTGTTCTACTGTTCTACAACGTAACATTAACCCTGTCACTGAGACAGTCCTGTTCTACTGTTCTACAACGTAACATTAACCCTGTCACTGAGACAGTCCTGTTCTACTGTTCTACAACGTAACATTAACCCTGTCACTGAGACAGTCCTGTTCTACTGTTCTACAACGTAACATTAACCCTGTCACTGAGACAGTCCTGTTCTACTGTTCTACAACGTAACATTAACCCTGTCACTGAGACAGTCCTGTTCTACTGTTCTACAACGTAACATTAACCCTGTCACTGAGACAGTCCTGTTCTACTGTTCTACAACGTAACATTAACCCTGTCACTGAGACAGTCCTGTTCTACTGTTCTACAACGTAACATTAACCCTGTCACTGAGACAGTCCTGTTCTACTGTTCTACAACGTAACATTAACCCTGTCACTGAGACAGTCCTGTTCTACTGTTCTACAACGTAACATTAACCCTGTCACTGAGACAGTCCTGTTCTACTGTTCTACAACGTAACATTAACCCTGTCACTGAGACAGTCCTGTTCTACTGTTCTACAACGTAACATTAACCCTGTCACTGAGACAGTCCTGTTCTACTGTTCTACAACGTAACATTAACCCTGTCACTGAGACAGTCCTGTTCTACTGTTCTACAACGTAACATTAACCCTGTCACTGAGACAGTCCTGTTCTACTGTTCTACAACGTAACATTAACCCTGTCACTGAGACAGTCCTGTTCTACTGTTCTACAACGTAACATTAACCCTGTCACTGAGACAGTCCTGTTCTACTGTTCTACAACGTAACATTAACCCTGTCACTGAGACAGTCCTGTTCTACTGTTCTACAACGTAACATTAACCCTGTCACTGAGACAGTCCTGTTCTACTGTTCTACAACGTAACATTAACCCTGTCACTGAGACAATCCTGTTCTACTGTTCTACAACGTAACATTAACCCTGTCACTGAGACAGTCCTGTTCTACTGTTCTACAACGTAACATTAACCCTGTCACTGAGACAGTCCTGTTCTACTGTTTAACTGTCACAGACAGTCCTGTAACAACGTTAACCCTGTCACTGAGACAGTCCTGTTCTACTACGTAACATTAACCCTGTCACTGAGACAGTCCTGTTCTACAACGTAACATTAACCCTGTCACTGAGACAGTCCTGTTATACTGTTCTACAACGTAACATTAACCCTGTCACTGAGGCAGTCCTGTTCTACAATGTAACATTAACCCTGTCACTGAGACAGTCCTGTTCTACTGTTCTACAACGTAACAATAACCCTGTCACTGAGACAGTCCTGTTCTACAACGTAACAATAACCCTGTCACTGAGACAGTCCTGTTCTACAACGTAACATTAACCCTGTCACTGAGACAGTCCTGTTCTACAACGTAACAATAACCCTGTCACTGAGACAGTCCTGTTCTACAACGTAACATTAACCCTGTCACTGAGACAATCCTGTTCTATAACATAACATTAAGTTGAAGACAGTGGGTAGAAACAGAGACTACATGATGAGATAAAGACAGTGGGTAGAAACAGAGACTACATGATGAGATAAAGACAGTGGGTAGAAACAGAGACTACATGATGAGATGAAGACAGTGGGTAGAAACAGAGACTAATAACATTAACCCTGGATCACAGAGAAACAGAGACTACATGATGAGATAAAGACAGTAGAAACAGAGACTACATGATGAGATGAAGACAGTGGTAGAAACAGAGACTACTGATGAGATAAAGACAGTGGGTAGAAACAGAGACTACATGATGAGATGAAGACAGTGGATAGAAACAGAGACTACATGATGAGATGAAGACAGTGGTAGAAACAGAGACTGATGATGAGATGAAGACAGTCCTGTGAGATCTACAATGATGAGACATTAACCCTGTCAGTGGATAGAAACAGAGACTACATGATGAGATGAAGACAGTGGATAGAAACAGAGACTACATGATGAGATAAAGACAGTGGATAGAAACAGAGACTACATGATGAGATAAAGACAGTGGGTAGAAACAGACTACATGATGAGATAAAGACAGTGGATAACCCTGATGAGATGAAGACAGTGGATAGAAACAGAGACTACATGATGAGATGAAGACAGTGGATAGAAACCTGATGAGATCAGTGGATAGAAACAGAGACGTGATGAGATGAAGACATTAGAAACCCATGATGAGATGAAGACAGTGGGTAGAAACAGAGACTACATGATGAGATAAAGACAGTCAGAGACTACATGATGAGATGAAGACAGTGGGTAGAAACAGAGACGATGAGATAAAGACAGTGGGTAAAACAGAGACTACATGATGAGATAAAGACAGTGGGTCAGAGACTACATGATGAGATAAAGACAGTGGGTAGAAACAGAGACTGTGAGATGAAGACAGTGGGTAGAAACAGAGACTACATGATGAGATGAAGACAGTGGATAGAAACAGAGACTACATGATGAGATGAAGACAGTGGATAGAAACAGAGACTACATGATGAGATGAAGACAGTGGGTAGAAACAGAGACTACATGATGAGATGAAGACAGTGGGTAGAAACAGAGACTACATGATGAGATGAAGACAGTGGGTAGAAACAGAGACTACATGATGAGATAAAGACAGTGGGTAGAAACAGAGACTACATGATGAGATGAAGACAGTGGGTAGAAACAGAGACTACATGATGAGATGAAGACAGTGGATAGAAACAGAGACTACATGATGAGATGAAGACAGTGGGTAGAAACAGAGACTACATGATGAGATAAAGACAGTGGATAGAAACAGAGACTACATGATGAGATGAAGACAGTCAGAGACTACATGATGAGATAAAGACAGTGGGTAGAAACAGACTACATGATGAGATAAAGACAGTGGGTAGAAACAGAGACTACATGATGAGATAAAGACAGTGGGTAGAAACAGAGACTGATGAGATGAAGACAGTGGATAGAAACCTACATGATGAGATGAAGACAGTGGATAGAAACAGAGACTACATGATGAGATGAAGACAGTGGTAGAAACAGAGACTACATGATGAGATAAAGACAGTGGATAGAAACAGAGACTACATGATGAGATGAAGACAGTGGACAGAGACTACATGATGAGATAAAGACAGTGGATAGAAACAGACTACATGATGAGATAAAGACAGTGGATAGAAACAGAGACTACATGATGAGATGAAGACAGTGGATAGAAACAGAGACTACATGATGAGATGAAGACAGTGGGTAGAAACAGAGACTACATGATGAGATGAAGACAGTGGGTAGAAACAGAGACTACATGATGAGATAAAGACAGTGAGAAACAGAGACTACATGATGAGATGAAGACAGTGGGTAGAAACAGAGACTACATGATGAGATGAAGACAGTGGGTAGAAACAGAGACTACATGATGAGATGAAGACAGTGGATAGAAACAGAGACTACATGATGAGATGAAGACAGTGGGTAGAAACAGAGACTACATGATGAGATAAAGACAGTGGATAGAAACAGAGACTACATGATGAGATGAAGACAGTGGTAGAAACAGAGACTACATGATGAGATGAAGACTGTAGAGACTACATGATGAGATGAAGACAGTGGGTAGAAACAGAGACTACATGATGAGATGAAGACCCAGAGACTAGTGATGAGATGAGACAGTGGGTCCTACATGAAGATGGACAGTAGAAACAGAGACTATGATGAGATGAAGACAGTGGGTAGAAACAGAGACTACATGATGAGATGAAGACAGTGGGTAGAAACAGAGACTACATGATGAGATGAAGACAGTGGGTAGAAACAGAGACTACATGATGAGATGAAGACAGTGGGTAGAAACAGAGACTACATGATGAGATGAAGACAGTACATGATGGATAAAGACAGTGGAGAAACAGAGACTACATGATGAGATAAAGACAGTGGATAGAAACAGAGACTACATGATGAGATAAAGACAGTGGTAGAAACAGAGACTACATGATGAGATAAAGACAGTGGATAGAAACAGAGACTACATGATGAGATAAAGACAGTGGATAGAAACAGAGACTACATGATGAGATGACAGTGGATAGAAACAGAGACTCAGAGATAAAGACAGTGGATAGAAACAGAGACTACATGATGAGATAAAGACAGTGGTAGAAACAGAGACTACATGATGAGATAAAGACAGTGGATAGAAACAGAGACTACATGATGAGATGAAGACAGTGGATAGAAACAGAGACTACATGATGAGATAAAGACAGTGGATAGAAACAGAGACTACATGATGAGATAAAGACAGTGGATAGAAACAGAGACTACATGATGAGATAAAGACAGTGGGTAGAAACAGAGACTACATGATGAGATGAAGACAGTGGATAGAAACAGAGACTACATGATGAGATGAAGACAGTGGGTAGAAACAGAGACTACATATTGAGATGAAGACATAGAAACAGAGACTACATGATGAGATGAAGACAGTGGGTAGAAACAGAGACTACATGATGAGATGAGATAATGATGACAGTGGTAGAAACAGAGACTACATGATGAGATGAAGACAGTGGATAGAAACAGAGACTACATGATGAGATAAAGACAGTGGGTAGAAACAGAGACTACATGATGAGATGAAGACAGTGGTAGAAACAGAGACTACATGATGAGATGAAGACAGTGGATAGAAACAGAGACTACATGATGAGATGAAGACAGTGGGTCCAACAGAGACTACATGATGAGATGAAGACAGTGGGTAGAAACAGAGACTACATGATGAGATAAAGACAGTGGGTAGAAACAGAGACTACATGATGAGATGAAGACAGTGGGTAGAAACAGAGACTACATGATGAGATGAAGACAGTGGGTAGAAACAGAGACTACATGATGAGATAAAGACAGTGGTAGAAACAGAGACTACATGATGAGATGCAGTGGGTAGAAACAGACTACCAGTGGTAGAAACAGAGACTACATGATGAGATGAAGACAGTGGGTAGAAACAGAATTACATGATGAGATGAAGACAGTGGATAGAAACAGAGACTACATGATGAGATGAAGACAGTGGTAGAAACAGAGACTACATGATGAGATGAAGACAGTGGGTAGAAACAGATACATCCTCAGTGGGTCAGAGACTACATGATGAGATGAAGACAGTGGTGTACATGATGAGATAAAGACAGTGGATAGAAACAGAGACTACATGATTGAGAGATAAAGACAGTGGATAGAAACAGAGACTACATGATGAGATAAAGACCAAATACATGGTGAAGACAGTGGGTAGAAACAGAACTACATGATGAGATGAAGACAGTGGGTGAAACAGAGACTCATGTGAGATGAAGACAGTGACCAGACTACTGATGAGATTGAAGACAGTGGGGCAGACTACATGATGGATGAAGACAGAGAGCTACATGATGAGATGAAGACAGTGGGTAGAAACAGAGACTACATGATGAGATAAAGACAGTGGATAGAAACAGAGACTACATGATGAGATAAAGACAGTGGGTAGAAACAGAGACTACATGATGAGATAAAGACAGTGGGTAGAAACAGAGACTACATGATGAGATGAAGACAGTGGGTAGAAACAGAGACTACATGATGAGATAAAGACAGTGGGTAGAAACAGAGACTACATGATGAGATGAAGACAGTGGTAGAAACAGAGACTACATGATGAGATAAAGACAGTGGGTAGAAACAGAGACTACATGATGAGATAAAGACAGTGGATAGAAACAGAGACTACATGATGAGATGAAGACAGTGGGTAGAAACCTCTGTACATGATGAGATAAAGACAGTGGTAGAAACAGAGACTACATGATGAGATGAAGACAGTGGGTAGAAACAGAGACTACATGATGAGATAAAGACAGTGGGTAGAAACAGAGACTACATGATGAGATGAAGACAGTGGATAGAAACAGAGACTACATGATGAGATGAAGACAGTGGATAGAAACAGAGACTACATGATGAGATGAAGACAGTGGGTAGAAACAGAGACTACATGATGAGATGAAGACAGTGGGTAGAAACAGAGACTACATGATGAGATAAAGACAGTGGGTAGAAACAGAGACTACATGATGAGATGAAGACAGTGGATAGAAACAGAGACTACATGATGAGATGAAGACAGTGGGTAGAAACCTACATGATGAGATGTAAGACTGGGTAGAAACAGAGACTCATGATCCCAGGTGGTAGAAACAGAGACTACATGATGAGATAAAGACAGTGGATAGAAACAGAGACTACATGATGAGATGAAGACAGTGGGTAGAAACAGATGAGATCTGGGTAAAACTGCTACATTCTTCCTGTTATGCTGTTACCTGTCACCTTGATACCCTGATACTCTGTTCAGCCATATTTCAGTGAACAATTACTGTCTGGTTTGTTCCCTAGTTATAGCATGCATCCCAAATGGTAACATATTCCCTACACAGTGCACTACTATTGGCCAGAGCCACAGGACCCTATTCCCTATATAGTGCACTACTATTGGCCAGAGCCACAGGACCCTATACCCTACATAGTGCACTACTATTGGCCAGAGCCACAGGACCCTATTCTCTCCCTCTCCCTCTCCCAGTCTCTCACTATACTGTCTTCTTCCCCCCTCTCTAGGAGATAGATGGCTTGGAGGTGATTGGCTCAGGCCAGCCCTTCACCTCTGTCACTGTGAAGCAGAGCCCCCTATTGGAGGAGGAGGAGAGGGAGGAGCTTAGGGAGGTGGAGCAGAAGGAAAACCAGTAAGAAATACCCCCATCCTAAAACAAACCGTTTTTCTAGTGGCTCATTAATTGTGATCATATCCTCATGTTGGTTCCATTGTAGCGTTGCCGATAGTGACCGTGTGTATTGATTCTGATGATATCCTCATGTTGGTTCCATTGTAGCGTTGCCGATAGTGACCGTGTGTATTAATTCTGATGATATCCTCATGTTGGTTCCATTGTAGCGTTGCCGATAGTGACCGTGTGTATTGATTCCGATGATATCCTCATGTTGGTCCATTGTAGCGTTGCCGATAGTGACCGTGTGTATTGATTCTGATGATATCCTCATGTTGATTCCATTGTAGCGTTGCCGATAGTGACCGTGTGTATTGATTCTGATGATATCCTCATGTTGATTCCATTGTAGCGTTGCCGATAGTGACCGTGTGTATTGATTCTGATGATATCCTCATGTTGGTCCATTGTAGCGTTGCTGATAGTGACCGTGTGTATTGATTCTGGGGGCGGCAGGTAGCCTAGTGGTTAGAGAGCGTTGTGCCAGTAACCGAAAGCTTCCTGGATCAAATCCCAGAGCTGACAAGGTAAAAATCGTTCCTGAACAAGGCAGTTAACCCACTGTTCCCCGGTAGGCCGTCATTGTAAATAAGAATTTGTTCTTAACTGACTTGCCCAGTTAAATAAAGGTTAAATAAAATAAAATAAGTACAAAATATTGGTCCATTGGCCAATAGTGACTGAGTGTACATCCCAAATTGAATGCCCTATAAAGTCCTAGTGCACTACTTTCGACCAGAGGGCACCTAATTCACTCTGTAGGGCCCATAGGGGCCTCTGTTAAAAAGTAATAGGATGGCATTTGAGACATGACCTCTCCCTCTGTCTGTTCCCAGTGACCCCCTGTCGCAGTTTGATGATGTCATGCTGGACGCGTGCTGGTGCCTGCCCTGAGGTTCTGTGGGCAGCCCGCCCGTTGGACAGGCAACTCCACCTCTCACAGGTACACACACACACACACACACACACACACACACACACACACACACACACACACACACACACACACACACACACACACACACACACACACACACAGTTAAACTGTGGAGCCACCACGTATAGAGGTACACACACACACACACAAACCTGTGGAGCCACCACGTATAGAGGTACACACACACACAGTTAAACCTGTGGAGCCACACGTATAGAGGTACACACACACACACTGTTAAACCTGTGGAGCCACCACGTATAGAGGTACACACACACACACTGTTAAACCTGTGGAGCCACCACGTATAGAGGTACACACACACACTGTTAAACCTGTGGAGCCACCATGTATAGAGGTTGTTAAACCTGTGGAGCCACCACGTATCTCTACACACACCCTCTGTTAAACCTGTGGAGCCACCACGTATAGAGGTACACACACACACTTAAACCTGTGGAGCCACCACGTATAGAGGTACACACACACACTGTTAAACCTGTGGAGCCACCACGTATAAGGTACACACACTGTGGAGCCACCACGTATAGAGGTACACACACACACTGTTAAACCTGTGGAGCCACCACGTATAGAGGTACACACACACACACTGTTAAACCTGTGGAGCCACCACGTATAGAGGTACACACACACACACTCCCCCTCCCCACCTGTGGAGCCACCACGTATAGAGGTACACACACACACTAAAGTTAAACCTGTGGAGCCACCACGTATAGAGGTACACACACACTGTTAAACCTGTGGAGCCACCACGTATAGAGGTACACACACACCCTGTTAAACCTGTGGAGCCACCACGCATAGAGGTACACACACACTGTTAAACCTGTGGAGCCACCACGTATAGAGGTACACACACACATCTGTTAAACCTGTGGAGCCAGCCACTGTTAAACCTGTGGAGCCTTTTCACGTATAGAGGTACACACACACACTGTTAAACCTGTGGAGCCACCACGTATAGAGGTACACACACACACTGTTAAACCTGTGGAGCCACCACGTCCACACACACACTGTTAAACCTGTGGAGCCACCACGTATAGAGGTACACACACACACTCCCCTGTGGAGCCACCACCATAGAGGTACACACACACACTGTTAAACCTGTGGAGCCACCACGTATAGAGGTACACACACACACTGTTAAACCTGTGGAGCCACCACGTATAGAGGTACACACACACACTGTTAAACCTGTGGAGCCACCACGTATAGAGGTACACACACACACTGTTAAACCTGTGGAGCCACCACGTATAGAGGTACACACACACACACTGTTAAACCTGTGGAGCCACCACGTATAGAGGTACACACACACTCCTGTGGAGCCACCACGTCTAGAGGTACACACACACACACTGTTAAACCTGTGGAGCCACCACGTATAGAGGTACACACACACACACTGTTAAACCTGTGGAGCCACCACGTATCTCTCCACACTCACACTGTTAAACCTGTGGAGCCACCACGTATAGAGGTACACACACACTGTTAAACCTGTGGAGCCACCACGTATAGAGGTCCACACACACACACTGTTAAACCTGTGGAGCCACCACGTTTAGAGGTACACACACACACTGTTAAACCTGTGGAGCCACCACGTATAGAGGTACACACACACACACTGTTAAACCTGTGGAGCCACCACGTTTAGAGGTCCACACACACTGTTAAACCTGTGGAGCCACCACGTATAGAGGTACACACACACACACACTGTTAAACCTGTGGAGCCACAGACTCTTGTTCATATGGTCTGTTGTTTGGTGAGTCGAGGAGAAATGATACAACACCAAAAGAAACTGCATATTATCTCTCCCTCCTCCCTCCCAATCTCCTTCTTCATCCTCCTCTAAAACCTCTTCTCTCTCTCTCCCTCCCCCTCCCAATCTCCTTCTTCATCCTCCTCTAAAACCTCTTCTCTCTCTCCCCCTCCTCCCTCTCAATCTCCTTCTTCATCCTCCTCTAAAACCTCTTCTCTCTCCCCCTCCCTCCCAATCTCCTTCTTCATCCTCCTCTAAAACCTCTTCTCTCTCCCCTCCTCCCTCCCAATCTCCTTCTTCATCCTCCTCTAAAACCTCTTCTCTCTCTCTCTCCCTCCTCCCTCTCATCTCCTTCTTCTGTCCCTCTCTCCCCTCTTCTCTCTCTCTCTCCCTCCTCCCTCCCAATCTCCTTCTTCATCCTCCTCTAAAACTTCTCTCTCTCTCCCTCCTCCCTCCCAATCTCCTTCTTCATCCTCCTCTAAAACCTCTTCTCTCTCCCTGTCTCCCTCCCCCTATCTCCCCCTATCTCCCTCTCCCCCTCTCCCCCTCTCTCCCTCTCTCTCCTCCTAGGGGGAGGTGGGTATCAGCGCCAGGGTAACGTTTGAGGCCCTGTCAGGAGAGAGAGCCCGTTCAGACATGGAGGTGCAGAACGAGGGCAGTACAGCAGTCTACTACAGCTGGCAGCGCCTGGCTGTACCACATAGCTTCCCTGACGCCAGGACACATACACACACACAGCACTTCTACTTCAACACCTCCACAGGTACACACACACACACACACGATGCACATGTACGCGCAGACACACCATGTACGTACACACACGCTGTGTTTTTGTTCACACAGCTGGCAGCATTTACGTCAATGGATGTCATAATTACAACCTGCTTTGTCCTTTCTCTTTCTCTGTCCCTCTCTCCCCTCATCTCTCTCTCTCCCCTTCCCCCTCCCCATCTCTTTCTCTGTCCCTCTCTCCCCTCATCTCTCTCTCTCCCCTTCCCCCTCCCCATCTCTTTCTCTGTCCCTCTCTCCCCTCATCTCTCTCTCTCCCCTTCCCCCTCCCCATCTCTTTCTCTGTCCCTCTCTCCCCTCATCTCTCTCTCTCCCCTTCCCCTCCCCATCTCTTTTTCTCTGTCCCTCTCTCCCCTCATCTCTCCCTCTCCCCTTCCCCCTCCCCATCTCTTTCTCTGTCCCTCTCTCCCCTCATCTCTCTCTCTCCCCTTCCCCTCCCCATCTCTTTCTCTGTCCCTCTCTCCCCTCATCTCTCTCTCTCCCCTTCCCCCTCCCCATCTCTTTCTCTGTCCCTCTCTCCCCTCATCTCTCTCTCTCCCCTTCCCCCTCCCCATCTCTTTCTCTGTCCCTCTCTCCCCTCATCTCTCTCTCTCCCCTTCCCTCTCCCCATCTCTTTCTCTCTCTCTCATCCCCTTCTCTCCTCCCCATCTCTCTCTCTCTCTCTCCCCTTCCCCCTCCCCATCTCTCTCTCTCCCCTCTCTCCCTCTCTCTCCTCTCTCTCCCTCCTCCCTCTCTCTCTCTGTCCCTCTCCATCTCTCTCTCTCTCCCCCCTTCCCCCTCCCCATCTCTCTCTCCTCTCTCTCTCCCTCCTCCTCTCTCCTCCCCCATTCTCCCCTCCCCATCTCTTTCTCTGTCCCCTCCTCCCCATCTCTCTCTCTCCCCTTCCCTTCCCTCCCCATCTCTCTCTCTCTCTCCTCCCCATCTCTCCTCCTCCCCTCCCCATCTCTCTCTCTCTCTCTCTCTCTCTCTCTCTCTCTCTCTCTCCCCTTCTCCCCTCCCCTCCTCTCTCTCTCCCCTCCCCCTCTCCCCATCTCTCTCTCGCTCTGTCTCTCTATCCATCTCTTTCTCCTTCTCCCCTCCCCACCTCTCTCTCTCCCCCCCCCCTCCCCATCTCTCTCTCTCTCTCTCTTCTCCCTTCTCCCTCCCCATCTCTTTCTCTTCTCCCCTCCCCCCTCTCTCTCTCCCCTCTCCCCATCCCTCTCTCTCTCTCTCTCTCTTCCCCCTCCCCATCTCTCTCTTCTCTCTCCCCCCATCTCTCTCTCTCCCTCCCCATCTCCTCTCTCTTCTTCTTCCCTCCCCATCTCTCTCTCCTTCTCCCCCCCCATCTCTCTCTCCTTCTCCCCTCCCCATCTCTCTCTCTCCTTCTCCCCTTCCCCATCTCTCTCTGTCTCTCTCTATCTATCTCTGTACCAGGTGTGATTCTACCAGGTGACAGCAAGCGTGTAGAGTTTATATTTAAGTCGGAGGTCCCAGGCATCAGGACAGAGGTGTGGCGTCTCAACACACACCCTGTCCTGCTGGGCGGAGCCTCCATCCAGGTGACACTGAGGGGTGTGGCTCTTTACCAGGACAAGACCGCTGACCAGAGACACGCTCTGGAGGTCTGTGTGTGTGTGTGGGGGGGGGTGTGAGAGGGGAGTGTGTGAGGAGGGAGGGAGTGTGTGAGGAGGGAGGGAGGGTGTGGGGAGGAAGGGTGGGAGGAGGGAGGGAGGGTGTGGTGAGGGAGGGAGGGAGGGTGTGAGGAGGGAGGGAGGATGTGAGAAGGGAGGGAGGGTGTGGTGAGGGAGGGAGGAAGGGTGTGGTGAGGGAGGGAGGGTGTGGGGAGGGAAGGTGTGAGGAGGGAGGGAGGATGTGAGGAGGGAGGGGTGAGGAGGGAGAGGGTGTGAGGAGGGAGGGTGTGAGGGGGGGAGGGAGGGAGGGTGTGAGGAGGGAGGGAGGAGGGGGAGGGAGGGAGGGGGAGGGGGAGGGGGTGGGGAGGGAGGGAGGGTGTGAGGAGGGAGGGAGGGAGGGTGAGGAGGGAGGGAGGGTGTGGGGAGGGAGGGAGGGTGTGGGGAGGGTGGGGGAGGAGGGTGTGTTTGTAACTTCACAGTTGTATTAAGCATAATTGTGTTTGTTTGTGTATTCATGTGTTTATGTGTAATTTTGTGTGCGTGTGTGTGTGTGTGTGTGTGTCTCTGTGTGTGTGTGTGTGTGTGTGTGTGTGTGTGTGTGTGTGTGTGTGTGTGTGTGTGTGTGTGTGTGTGTCTGTGTGTGTGTGTGTGTCCCTCTCTGTGTGTGTGTGTGTGTCTCTGTGTGTGTGTCTCTGTGTCTCTGTGTGTGTGTGTGTGTGTCTCCCCTGTGTGTGTGTGTGTGTGTGTGTGTGTGTGTCTGTGTGTGTGTCTGTGTGTGTGTGTCTCTCTGTGTCTCTGTGTGTGTGTGTGTGTGTCTGTGTGTGTGTGTGTGTGTGTGTGTGTGTGTGTGTGTGTGTGTGTGTGTGTGTGTGTGTGTGTGTGTGTGTGTGTGTGTGTGTGTGTGTGTGTGTGTGTAGGGAGCTGCAGCAGAGAGAGGCTGCGTCAGTGTGTCGGTCGTTGGTGTGTGACGTGTTACGAGGCGTCCTCACCCCAGAGAGACCCGGCTCCCCTGCGGAGCTCTACACCACCGAGGAAGAACACTTCCACAACAGGAACCCCAAGGTCCACTACACCTTGAAGGTAGACTCAGAGAGATGAACCCAAAGGTCCACTACACCTTGAAGGTAGACTCAGAGAGATGAACCCAAGGTCCACACTGAACACCTTCTCTCTGACAGCCAGATCTCAGAACATCCATTCTCTCTGTCCCAACAGCCAGCATCATCACTCTGAATGTCCATTCTCTCTGTCCCAAGGTCAGAACATCCATTCTCTCTGAGAGCCAGATCACCTCTGAATGTCCATTCTCTCTGTCCCACACCCAGCATCATCACTCTGAACGTAGATTCTCTCAGTTCCACGCAGCCCGCATCATCACTCTGAACGTCCATTCTCTCAGTTCCACGCAGCCAGCATCATCACTCTGAACGTCCATTCTCTCTGACACAGCCAGCATCATCACTCTGAATGTCCTTTCTCTCAGTTCCACACAGCCAGCATCATCACTCTGGTCTCTCAGTTCTACAGCCAGCATCATCTCTGAAGGTCCATTCTCTCAGTTCCACACAGCATCATCAGATGAACGTCCATTCTCTGTCATCACAGAATGTCCATTCTCTGTTCACACAGCCAGCATCATCAGACTCTCAGTCAGATCCAGATCATCTCTGACCCCACACAGCCAGCATCACACTCTGAAGGTCCATTCTCTCAGTTTCACACAGCCAGCATCATCAGATGAACATCCATTCTCTCTGTCCACAGCCAGCATCATCACAGCCAGCATCTGAAGGTATTCTCTCTGTCCCACACAGCCAGCATCATCACTCTGAATGTCCATTCTCTCTGTCCTTGAGCCAGGTCATCACTCTGAACGGAGGGATTCTCTCAGTTCCACGCAGCCCCGCATCAGAGAGATGAACGTCCATTCTCTCAGTTCCACGGAGGTAGCATCATCAGGGAGAACACTCTGAAGCCAGCATCATCACTCTGAATGTCCTTTCTCTGTTCCAGACAGCCAGCATCATCACTCTGAACGTCCATTCTCTCAGTTCCACACAGCCAGCATCATGTGAATGTCCATTCTCTCAGTTCCACAGAGATCATCACTCCGTCCATTCTCTGTTCCACAGGCCAGCATCACCTCTGAATGTCCATTCTCTGTTCCAGCCAGCATCATCACTCTGAATGTCCATTCTCTCAGTTCCACACATCCAGCATCATCACTCTGAACGTCCATTCTCTCAGTTCCACACAGCCAGCATCATCCTCTGAACGTCCATTCTCTCAGTTTCACACAGCCAGCATCATCACTCTGAACATCCATTCTGTCTGTCCCACACAGCCAGCATCATCACTCTGAATGTCCATTCTCTCAGTTCCACACAGCCAGCATCACACTCTGAATGTCCATTCTCTCTGTCCCACAAAGCCAGCATCATCACTGAATGTCCATTCTCTCAGTTCCACACAGCCAGCATCATCACTCTGAACATTCTCTCTGTCCCACACAGCCAATCATGGCTCTGAATGTCCATTCTCTCAGTTCCACCAGCCAGCATCATCACTCTGAACATCCATTCTCTCTGTCCCACACAGCCAGACGGTCATCACTCTGAATGATTCTCAGTTCCACTCACCTCTGAATGTCCATTCTCTCTGTCCCAAGCCAGCATCATAGTCTGTCACCACTCTGAATGTCCCACACAGCCAGCATCATCACTCTGAATGTCCATTCTCTCAGTTCCACACAGCCAGCATCATCACTCTGAACGTCCATTCTCTGTTCCACACAGCCAGCATCATCACTCTGAATGTCCATTCTCTGTTCCACACAGCCAGCATCATCACTCTGAATGTCCATTCTCTCAGTTCCACACATCCAGCATCATCACTCTGAACGTCCATTCTCTCAGTTCCACACAGCCAGCATCATCACTCTGAACGTCCATTCTCTCAGTTTCACACAGCCAGCATCATCACTCTGAACATCAATTCTCTCTGTCCCACAGCCAGCATCATCACTCTGAATGTCCATTCTCTCTTCCACAGTCATCACTCCCATTCTCATCCCACAGCATCAATGTCACTCTCAGTGACACAGCCAGCATCATCATTCTCATCATTCTTCCACACAGCCAGCATCATCAATCTGAATGTCCATTCTCTCAGTTCCACACAGCCAGCATCATCACTCTGAACATCCATTCTCTCTGTCCCACACAGCCAGCATCATCACTCTGAATGTCCATTCTCTCTGTCCCACACAGCCAGCATCATCACTCTGAACATCCATTCTCTCTGTCCCACACAGCCAGCATCATCACTCTGAATGTCCATTCTCTCTGTCCCACACAGCCAGCATCATCACTCTGAACGTCCATTCTCTCAGTTCCACACAGCCAGCATCATCACTCTGAACGTCCATTCTCTCAGTTCCACACAGCCAGCATCATCACTCTGAACATCAATTCTCTCTGTCCCACACAGCCAGCATCATCACTCTGAATGTCCATTCTCTCAGTTCCACACAGCCAGCATCATCACTCTGATGTGCCTCTCAAATGGAACACTATATAGTGCACTATTTTTGACGAGTTCCCATAGTTGCAGTAGTGCACTATGTAGGGAATAGGATTCCATTTGGGACACACCCTGATTCATCCTTAACAATCAATTGCCTGTTTAAACATCAGAATTGAGCTTCCTGTGTAAACATCAGAATTGAGCTTCCTGTGTAAACATCAGAATTGGGCTGCCTGTTTAAACATCAGAATTGGGCTTCCTGTTTAAACATCAGAATTGAGCTTCCTGTGTAAACATCAGAATTGAGCTTCCTGTGTAAACATCAGAATTGGGCTGCCTGTTTAAACATCAGAATTGGGCTTCCTGTGTAAACATCAGAATTGAGCTTCCTGTGTAAACATCAGAATTGGGCTTCCTGTTTAAACATCAGAATTGGGCTTCCTGTTTAAACATCAGAATTGGGCTTCCTGTTTAAACATCAGAATTGAGCTTCCTGTGTAAACATCAGAATTGAGCTTCCTGTGTAAACATCAGAATTGAGCTTCCTGTGTAAACATCAGAATTGGGCTTCCTGTTTAAACATCAGAATTGAGCTTCCTGTGTAAACATCAGAATTGAGCTTCCTGTGTAAACATCAGAATTGGGCTTCCTGTGTGAGACAGAAAGAGCTAGGAGCTTGTCTCTGTAGGGACAACACAGGACGCAGCCTCAGTTAGACATTGTGAATGTGTCCAAAATGGCACCCTATTCCCTCTATAGTACAGTGTGCACCACTTTTGAACAGGGCCCTGGTAGTAGTGCACTATATAGTAGGGAGTACAATCAAAAATACATCTTTTGACCAATGGGTAAATATGTACATTGTGTAGATACTCCTCTGAGAAAACCAATTGACCAAACCTCATGTCTCTATGATAATCTGTTAAGAAGTTATTGGAGTTTTTACCCTTGTAGGATGACCAGAATTAGGGAGACTAAATCAATGAGGGCCAGATGAATGTTTTTCTCCTGAATCAGGATAATAGCGTCGCGTCAGAGAATTAAAGACGAACTGACAGGTTCACCGTTGAACCTAGCCATCCTTCTTCTTGAATCCACATAAAACAATATCGAGGTCAGATACATATTGATTTAGAGACATGACGTGTAGTAGTATTTTCAAATTAAGTTTTGTATACGCTTTTGATATTAATGTGAGATTTCTCACAAAAAAAACAGGAATATCTCTGTGAAATGTCAAAGGAGCACTAAGCTTTTTATTTTCAGACATAGCCTTTTGTTTTCAGACTTAGCCTTTTGTTTTCAGACTTAGCCTTTTGTTTTCAGACTTAGCCTTTTGTTTTCAGACTTAGCTTTTTGTTTTCAGACTTAGCCTTTTGTTTTCAGACTTAGCTTTTTGTTTTCAGACTTAGCTTTTTGTTTTCAGACTTAGCCTTTTGTTTTCAGACTTAGCCTTTGTTTTCAGACTTAGCCTTTTGTTTTCAGACTTAGCTTTTGTTTTCAGACTTAGCCTTTTGTTTTCAGACTTAGCCTTTTGTTTTCAGACTTAGCCTTTTGTTTTTTATTTTCAGACTTAGCCTTTTGTTTTCAGACTTAGCTTTTTGTTTTCAGACTTTTTTGTTTTCAGACTTAGCCTTTTGTTTTCAGACTTAGCTTTTTGTTTTCAGACTTAGCCTTTTGTTTTCAGACTTAGCTTTTTGTTTTCAGACTTAGCTTTTGTTTTCAGACTTAGCCTTTTGTTTTCAGACTTAGCTTTTTGTTTTCAGACTTAGCCTTTTGTTTTCAGACTTAGCCTTTTGTTTTCAGACTTAGCTTTTTGTTTTCAGACTTAGCCTTTTGTTTTCACTTAGCCTTTTGTTTTCAGACTTAGCCTTTTGTTTTCAGACTTAGCTTTTTGTTTTCAGACTTAGCTTTTTGTTTTCAGACTTAGCCTTTTGTTTTCAGACTTAGCTTTTTATTTTCAGACTTAGCCTTTTGTTTTAAGACTTAGCCTTTTGTTTTCAGACTTAGCTTTTTGCGACCCGCAGAAACGACCACCACAACATGTAAAATCCTCTAAAGTCACTAGGAGAAATCGTGCTTATTATGGGATGTATTAAGTTACAACATCCAGCTTCTTAGATATATGATGAGGTGTTAGAGAAAGACACCACCGAACGATTCAGGACATGAAGAATCATATTTGTCTTGGTAAAAATGTTTTATTTATTTTTTTTAAGTAAGGAAGTGAAATTTCAATAACAAAGGGTGTTTTCACACAGAGTGGGTGGACACGCTATATATAGGGGATAGGTGTTATCACACAGAGTGGGTGGACACGCTATATATAGGGGATAGGTGTTATCACACAGAGTGGGTGGACACGCTATATATAGGGGATAGGTGTTATCACACAGAGTGGGTGGACACGCTATATATAGGGGATAGGTGTTATCACACAGAGTGGGTGGACACGCTATATATAGGGGATAGGTGTTATCACACAGAGTGGGTGGACACGCTATATATAGGGGATAGGTGTTATCACACAGAGTGGGTGGACACGCTATATATAGGGGATAGGTGTTATCACACAGAGTGGGTGGACACGCTATATATAGGGGATAGGTGTTATCACACAGAGTGGGTGGACACGCTATATATAGGGGATAGGTGTTATCACACAGAGTGGGTGGACACGCTATATATAGGGGATAGGTGTTATCACACAGAGTGGGTGGACACGCTATATATAGGGGATAGGTGTTATCACACAGAGTGGGTGGACACGCTATATATAGGGGATAGGTGTTATCACACAGAGTGGGTGGACACGCTATATATAGGGGATAGGTGTTATCACACAGAGTGGGTGGACACGCTATATATAGGGGATAGGTGTTATCACACAGAGTGGGTGGACACGCTATATATAGGGATAGGTGTTATCACACAGATGGGTGGACACGTGTTATAGGGGATAGGTGTTATCACACAGAGTGGGTGGACACGCTATATATAGGGGATAGGTGTTATCACACAGAGTGGGTGGACACGCTATATATAGGGGATAGGTTATCACACAGAGTGGGTGGACACGCTATATATAGGGGATAGGTGTTATCACACAGAGTGGGTGGACACGCTATATATAGGGGATAGGTGTTATCACACAGAGTGGGTGGACACGCTATATATAGGGGATAGGTGTTATCACACAGAGTGGGTGGACACGCTGGGTGTTATCACACAGAGTGGACACGCTATATATAGGGGATAGGTGTTATCACACAGAGTGGGTGGACACGCTATATATAGGGGATAGGTGTTATCACACAGAGTTGGACACGCTCACACAGAGTGGGTGGACACGCTATATATAGGGGATAGGTGTTATCACACAGAGTGGGTGGACACGCTATATATAGGGGATAGGTGTTATCACACAGAGTGGGTGGACACGCTATATATAGGGATAGGTGTTATCACACAGAGTGGGTGGACACGCTATATATAGGGGATAGGTGTTATCACACAGAGTGGGTGGACACGCTATATATAGGGGATAGGTGTTATCACACAGAGTGGGGACACGCTGGATAGGTGTTATCACACAGAGTGGGTGGACACGCTATATATAGGGGATAGGTGTTATCACACAGAGTGGGTGGACACGCTATATATAGGGATAGGTGTTATCACACAGAGTGGGTGGACACGCTATATATAGGGGATAGGTGTTATCACACAGAGTGGGTGGACACGCTATATATAGGGGATAGGTGTTATCACACAGAGTGGGTGGACACGCTATATATAGGGGATAGGTGTTATCACACAGAGTGGGTGGACACGCTATATATAGGGGATAGGTGTTATCACACAGAGTGGGTGGACACGCTATATATAGGGGATAGGTGTTATCACACAGAGTGGGTGGACACGCTATATATAGGGATAGGTGTTATCACACAGGACACGCTATATATAGGGGATAGGTGTTATCACACAGAGTGGGTGGACACGCTATATATAGGGGATAGGTGTTATCACACAGAGTGGGTGGACACGCTATATATAGGGGATAGGTGTTTTCACACAGAGTGGGTGGACACGCTATATATAGGGATAGGTGTTATCACACAGAGTGGGTGGACACGCTATATATAGGGGATAGGTGTTATCACACACTCTCTAGGCAGAGTGGGTGGACACGCTATATATAGGGGATAGGTGTTATCACACACTCTCTAGGCAGAGTGGGTGGACACGCTATATATAGGGGATAGGTGTTATCACACACTCTCTAGGCAGAGTGGGTGGACACGCTATATATAGGGGAGAGGTGTTATCACACACTCTAGGCAGAGTGGGTGGACACGCTATATATAGGGGATAGGTGTTATCACACAGAGTGGGTGGACACGCTATATATAGGGGATAGGATGACATTTCAGCCACGGTCATTATCAACATTATCAGCCATTACTATAATTATGTGTCATCATGCCTCTTGTCTTTGAACATGAATGGATTCTCTCTCGATATGTAAAAACAGACAGACAGACAGACAGACAGACAGACAGACAGACAGACAGAAGGACAAAGACTTAAAGGAGTCCTCAGTGATTACTATGATGACGATAATTTAGGTTCATTCATCGTTCTAGCTGATTTCTGAATAACACCTTCCTCTTTCTGTTGGGTTGTTTAGTGACACACACACACACACACAAACACACACACACACACGACTGGCCCATACTGTGTTTGTAACAGTATACTGTTGGTCCATCTCGGTCCTAGCTGCAATACCGTTATGAGACAGTGGAGGCGCTGAAGAGCCTGTGGCAGCAGGTGACCGCAGAAACAGGAGAAGACAGAGAAACAGCCTGGGACCTCTCTGTGTCTACACTACGACAGGTACACACACACACACACACCTCACGTGCACAGCAGAGATGCATCAGGTCCCATTCACAGTCTCGCCCGGGGATGGAACCACTAACCTTCCGATCTCCGGAGGGACACTAACAACAAGGCCACTGAGTAGTGGATCTAAGACCTAACCCTCCTCTCCTCTCTCCTCTCTGTTCCCCTCTACAGGCGGTGCTAGCTCTGCCCCAGGGGGACGGGGAGCAGGATGGACCCCAGGAGAGGCTCACCAGAGAGGGGGCTCTGAGCCTCTATAACACCCTCCTCCTGGAGCTCACCCAGCCACTCACACAACACACGCCACTACCACACAACGCTATAGGGTGAGGAGAAGGGGGGGAGGGAGGGAGGGAGGGAGGGAAGAGGGAGGGAGGGAAGAGGAGGGAGGGAGGGAGGGAGGGAGGGAGGGAGGGAGGGAAGAGGGAGGGAAGAGGGAGGGAGGGAGGGAGGAGGGAGGGAAGAGGAGGGAGGGAGGGAGGGAGGGAGACAGAGATGCAGCACCGGTGTGGAGAAAAGAGAAGAGGGAATATTGATGGGGAAACTAAAGAATGAAAGGATACCACAGAAATTGATCAATAGTGCAGTTGATTATAAAAAAGTGTGTGTGTGTGTGTGTGTGTGTGTGTGTGTGTGTGTGTGTGTGTGTGTGTGTGTGTGTGTGTGTGTGTGTGTGTGTGTGTGTGTGTGTGTGTGTGTGTGTGTGTGTTAATCCCTGCAGGTTGCAGCTGTGGAGAGAGCTGTTGGACGGTCTGGTCAGTGCAGCTCTGTGGCTCAGACATCTACTGGGTCTCCCTGAGTCAGACACATGGGGGGAACACACACAGGACCACCACCACAGCTGTGAGTCTAACACACACAGGACCACCACCACAGCTGTGAGTCTAACACACAGGACCACCACCACAGCTGTGAGTCTAACACACAGGACCACCACCACAGCTGTGAGTCTAACACACAGGACCACCACCACAGCTGTGAGTCTAACACACACAGGACCACCACCACAGCTGTGAGTCTAACACACACAGGACCACCACCACAGCTGTGAGTCTAACACACAGGACCACCACCACAGCTGTGAGTCTAACACACAGGACCACAACCACAGCTGTGAGTCTAACACACACAGGACCACCACCACAGCTGTGAGTCTAACACACACAGGACCACAACCACAGCTGTGAGTCTAACACACAGGACCACCACCACAGCTGTGAGTCTAACACACAGGACCACCACCACAGCTGTGAGTCTAACACACACAGGACCACCACCACAGCTGTGAGTCTAACACACAGGACCACCACCACAGCTGTGAGTCTAACACACAGGACCACCACCACAGCTGTGAGTCTAACACACAGGACCACCACCACAGCTGTGAGTCTAACACACAGGGACCACCACCACAGCTGTGAGTCTAATACACAGGACCACAACCACAGCTGTGAGTCTAACACACAGGACCACCACCACAGCTGTGAGTCTAATACACACAGGACCACCACCACAGCTGTGAGTCTAACACACAGGACCACCACCACAGCTGTGAGTCTAACACACAGGACCACCACCACAGCTGTGAGTCTAACACACACAGGACCACCACCACAGCTGTGAGTCTAACACACACAGGACCACCACCACAGCTGTGAGTCTAACACACAGGACCACAACCACAGCTGTGAGTCTAACACACAGGACCACCACCACAGCTGTGAGTCTAACACACAGGACCACAACCACAGCTGTGAGTCTAACACACAGGACCACCACCACAGCTGTGAGTCTAACACACACAGGACCACCACCACAGCTGTGAGTCTAACACACAGGACCACCACCACAGCTGTGAGTCTAACACACAGGACCACCACCACAGCTGTGAGTCTAATACACACAGGACCACCACCACAGCTGTGAGTCTAATACACACAGGACCACCACCACAGCTGTGAGTCTAATACACACAGGACCACCACCACAGCTGTGAGTCTAACACACAGGACCACCACCACAGCTGTGAGTCTAACACACACAGGACCACAACCACAGCTGTGAGTCTAACACACAGGACCACCACCACAGCTGTGAGTCTAATACACACAGGACCACCACCACAGCTGTGAGTCTAACACACACAGGACCACCACCACAGCTGTGAGTCTAATACACACAGGACCACCACCACAGCTGTGAGTCTAACACACAGGACCACCACCACAGCTGTGAGTCTAACACACAGGACCACCACCACAGCTGTGAGTCAAACACACAGGACCACTACACCACAGCCTGTCTACCACTACAACCCACATCAGGTCCACCACCACAGCCCACTATCAGCCTGTCTACAACACTACAGGACCCACTACACCACAGCTGTCTACCACTCAACCCACTACAGGACCACTACACCCACATCAGCCTGTCTACCACTACAACCCACACAGCCTGGACCACTACAACCCACTATCAGCCTGTCTACCACTACAACCCACTATCAGCCTGTCTACCACTACAACCCACTATCAGCCTGTCTACCACTACAACCCACTATCAGCCTGTCTACCACTACAACCCACTATCAGCCTGTCTACCACTACAACCCACTATCAGCCTGTCTACCACTACAACCCACTATCAGCCTGTCTACCACTACAACCCACTATCAGCCTGTCTACCACTACAACCCACTATCAGCCTGTCTACCACTACAACCCACTATCAGCCTGTCTACCACTACAACCCACTATCAGCCTGTCTACCACTACAACCCACTATCAGCCTGTCTACCACTACAACCCACTATCAGCCTGTCTACCACTACAACCCACTATCAGCCTGTCTACCACTACAACCCACTATCAGCCTGTCTACCACTACAACCCACTATCAGCCTGTCTACCACTACAACCCACTATCAGCCTGTCTACCACTACAACCCACTATCAGCCTGTCTACCACTACAACCCACTATCAGCCTGTCTACCACTACAACCCACTATCAGCCTGTCTACCACTACAACCCACTATCAGCCTGTCTACCACTACAACCCACTATCAGCCTGTCTACCACTACAACCCACTATCAGCCTGTCTACCACTACAACCCACTATCAGCCTGTCTACCACTACAACCCACTATCAGCCTGTCTACCACTACAACCCACTATCAGCCTGTCTACCACTACAACCCACTATCAGCCTGTCTACCACTACAACCCACTATCAGCCTGTCTACCACTACAACCCACTATCAGCCTGTCTACCACTACAACCCACTATCAGCCTGTCTACCACTACAACCCACTATCAGCCTGTCTACCACTACAACCCACCATCAGCCCATTCCTCTCCAGGGGGAAAGACGAAGAAAGAGGAGAAGTTTGAGAAGAGGGCAGGAGCACCCCTGAAGGAGGAGAAGAGGGGAGGGGCACCCCTGAAGGAGGAGAAGAAGGGAGGGGCACCCCTGAAGGAGGAGAAGAGGGGAGGGAGCGTCAAAGAGAAGGAGGAGAAGAAGGGAGCAGCCAAGCCTGCTGTGAAGGAGAAACCAGTGGAGGTGAGGAAGTCACCTAATCTAAAAAATAAATCCCCAAATCATCCCTAACCTCCTCCCCCCTAACCTACTGCTCCCTAACCTCCTCCCCCTAACCTCCTCCCCCTCCTCCTCCCTCCTAGCCTCCTGCCCCCTACCCTCCTAACCTCCTCCCCCTAACCTCCTCCTAACCTCCTCCCCCTAACCTCCTGCACCCCTAACCTCCTCCCCCTAACCTCCTGCCCCCTAACCTCCTGCCCCCTAACCTCCTGCCCCTAACCTCCTCCCCCTAACCTCCTGCCCCCTAACCTCCTCCCCTCCTCCTGCACCCTAACCTCCTGCCCCTGCCCCTACCCTCCTCCCCCTAACCTCCTAACCTCCTCCCCCTAACCTCCTGCACCCTAACCTCCTCCCCCTAACCTCCTGCCCCCTAACCTCCTCCCCCTAGCCTCCTGCCCCTACCCTCCTAACCTCCTCCCCCTAACCTCCTGCACCCTAACCTCCTCCCTCCTAGCCTCCTGCCCCCTACCCTCCTAACCTCCTCCCCCCTAACCTCCTGCACCCTAACCTCTCCTAACCTCCTCCCCCTAACCTCCTGCACCCTAACCTGCCTCCTGCCCCCTACCCTCCTAACCTCCTCCCCCCTAACCTCCTGCACCCTAACCTCCTCCCTCCTAACCTCCTGCCCCTACCCTCCTAACCTAACCTCCTGCCCCTAACCTCCTGCACCTCCTAACCTCCCCTACCCCTCCCCCTAGCCTCCTGCCCCCTACCCTCCTAACCTCCTCCCCCCTAACCTCCTGCACCCTAACCTCCTCCCTCCTAGCCTCCTGCCCCCTACCCTCCTAACCTCCTCCCCCCTAACCTCCTGCACCCTAACCTCCTCCCTCCTAGCCTCCTGCCCCCTACCCTCCTAACCTCCTCCCCCCTAGCCTCCTGCCCCCTACCCTCCTAACCTCCTCCCCCCTAACCTCCTGCCCCCTAACCTCCTCCCTCCTAGCCTCCTGCCCCCTACCCTCCTAACCTCCTCCCCCCTAACCTTCTGCACCCTAACCTCCTCCCCCCTAACCTCCTGCCCCCTAACCTCCTCCCCCCTAGCCTCCTGCCCCCTACCCTCCTAACCTCCTCCCCCCTAGCCTCCTGCCCCCTAACCCTCCCCTAACCTCCTAACCCTCCTAACCTCCTCCCCCCTAACCTCCTGCACCCTAACCTCCTCCCCCCTAACCTCCTGCCCCCTAACCTCCTCCCCCCTAGCCTCCTGCCCCCTACCCTCCTAACCTCTTACCCCCTAACCTCCTACCCCCTAACCTCCTCCCTCCTAACCTCCTGCCCCCTAACCTCCTGCCCCCTAACCTCCTGCCCCCTAACCTCCTCCCTCCTAGCCTCCTGCCCCCTACCCTCCTAACCTCTTACCCCCTAACCGCCTACCCCTAACCTCCTACCCCCTAGTCACTTTGTGTATATGTTATCAAGCTCTATTCCCAACCAGAGACACAATGTTTATCAGAAAGGATCAGATAGGTGTTAGACTAGGAGTTACACTATATTACTATCAGAGAGTGGGTGGAGCTATTACCAGATGGTTTATACCTATCCAATCAGAGAGTGGGGTGGAGCTATTACCAGATGATTTATACCAATCCAATCAGAGAGTGGGGTGGAGCTATTGCCAGATGGTTTATACCTATCCAATCAGAGAGTGGGGTGGAGCTATTACCAGATGATTTATACCTATCCAATCAGAGAGTGGGGTGGAGCTATTACCAGATTATTAATATTCTATCCAATCAGAGAGTGGGGTGGAGCTATTACCAGATGATTTATACCTATCCAATCAGAGAGTGGGGTGGAGCTATTACCAGATGATTTATACCTATCCAATCAGAGAGTGGGGTGGAGCTATTACCAGATTATTAATATTCTATCCAATCAGAGAGTGGGGTGGAGCTATTACCAGATGATTTATACCTATCCAATCAGAGAGTGGGGTGGAGCTATTACCAGATGATTTATACCTATCCAATCAGAGAGTGGGGTGGAGCTATTACCAGATTATTAATATTCTATCCAATCAGAGAGTGGGGTGGAGCTATTACCAGATGGTTTATACCTATCCAATCAGAGAGTGGGTGGAGCTATTACCAGATGGTTTATACCTATCCAATCAGAGAGTGGGTGGAGCTATTACCAGATGATTTATACCTATCCAATCAGAGAGTGGGGTGGAGCTATTACCAGATGATTTATACCTATCCAATCAGAGAGTGGGGTGGAGCTATTACCAGATGATTTATACCTATCCAATCAGAGAGTGTCGTGGAGCTATTACCAGATGATTTATACCTATCCAATCAGAGAGTGGGGTGGAGCTATTACCAGATGATTTATACCTATCCAATCAGAGAGTGGGGTGGAGCTATTACCAGATGATTTATACCTATCCAATCAGAGAGTGGGGTGGAGCTATTACCAGATGATTTATACCTATCCAATCAGAGAGTGGGGTGGAGCTATTACCAGATGATTTATACCTATCCAATCAGAGAGTGGGGTGGAGCTATTACCAGATGATTTATACCTATCCAATCAGAGAGTGGGGTGGAGCTATTACCAGATGATTTATACCTATCCAATCAGAGAGTGGGGTGGAGCTATTACCAGATGATTTATACCTATCCAATCAGAGAGTGGGGTGGAGCTATTACCAGATGATTTATACCTCTCCAATCAGAGAGTGGGGTGGAGCTATTACCAGATGATTTATACCTATCCAATCAGAGAGTGGGGTGGAGCTATTACCAGATGATTTATACCTATCCAATCAGAGAGTGGGGTGGAGCTATTACCAGATTATTTATACCTATCCAATCAGAGAGTGGGGTGGAGCTATTACCAGATTATTAATATTCTATCCAATCAGAGAGTGGGGTGGAGCTATTACCAGATTATTAATATTCTATCCAATCAGAGAGTGGGTGGAGCTATTACCAGATGGTTTATACCTATCCAATCAGAGAGTGGGTGGAGCTATTACCAGATGGTTTATACCTATCCAATCAGAGAGTGAGTGGAGCTATTACCAGATGGTTTATACCTATCCAATCAGAGAGTGGGGTGGAGCTATTAGCAGATGATTTATACCTATCCAATCAGAGAGTGGGGTGATTTATACCTATCCAATCAGAGAGTGGGGTGAAGGGATTTATACCTATCCAATCCCTTCAGACCTCTAGTGTCCAGCCCTGTTCCTGGAGAGACACCCTCCTGTCTGTTTTATCTCCAACCCTGTTCCTGGAGAGATACCCTCCTGTAGGTTTTATCTCCAACCCTGTTCCTGGAGAGATACCCTCCTGTATGTTTTATCTCCAACCCTGTTCCTGGAGAGATACCCTCCTGTAGGTTTTATCTCCAACCCTGTTCCTGGAGAGATACCCTCCTGTATGTTTTATCTCCAACCCTGTTCCTGGAGAGATACCCTCCTGTAGGTTTTATCTCCAAACCTGTTCCTGGAGAGATACCCTCCTGTAGGTTTTATCTCCAAACCTGTTCCTGGAGAGATACCCTCCTGTAGGTTTTATCTCCAAACCTGTTCCTGGAGAGATACCCTCCTGTAGGTTTTATCTCCAAACCTGTTCCTGGAGATACCCTCCTGTAGGTTTTATCTCCAACCCTGTTCCTGGAGATACCCTTCTGTAGGTTTTATCTCCAACCCTGTTCCTGGAGAGATACCCTCCTGTAGGTTTTATCTCCAACCCTGTTCCTGGAGAGATACCCTCCTGTATGTTTTATCTCCAACCCTGTTCCTGGAGAGATACCCTCCTGTAGGTTTTATCTCCAAACCTGTTCCTGGAGAGATACCCTCCTGTAGGTTTTATCTCCAAACCTGTTCCTGGAGAGATACCCTCCTGTAGGTTTTATCTCCAAACCTGTTCCTGGAGAGATACCCTCCTGTAGGTTTTATCTCCAAACCTGTTCCTGGAGATACCCTCCTGTAGGTTTGATCTCCAACCCTGTTCCTGTAGATACCCTCCTGTAGGTTTGATCTCCAACCCTGTTCCTGTAGATACCCTCCTGTAGGTTTTATCTCCAACCCTGTTCCTGGAGAGACACCCTCCTGTAGGTTTTATCTCCAACCCTGTTCCTGGAGAGACACCCTCCTAGGTTTTCACCTCCTGTAGGTTTTCAGGGATGATTTTAAGTTAAAACCTACAGGAGGTTTTCTCTCCAGGAACAGGGTTGATACCAACACCAGATGGCAGCAAACACCTGTCTGTCTGTATGTTTGTCTGCTTCACTGCCTGCTTGTCTGTCTGTCTGTCTGTCTGTCTGTCTGTCTGTCTGTCTGTCTGTCTGTCTGTCTGTCTCATTCTCCTCACTGTCTCTCTCACTCCTCTCTTTCTCTTCCTCCTTCTCTCTCACTCCTCTCTTTCTCTTCCTCCTTCTCTCTCACTCCTCTCTTTCTCTTCCTCCTTCTCTCTCACTCCTCTCTTTCTCTTCCTCCTTATCTCTCACTCCTCTCTTTCTCTTCCTCCTTCTCTCTCACTCTCTTTCTCTTCCTCCTTCTCTCTCACTCCTCTCTTTCTCTTCCTCCTTCTCTCTCACTCCTCTCTTTCTCTTCCTCCTTCTCTCTCACTCTCTTTCTCTTCCTCCTTCTCTCTCCCTCCTCTCTTTCTCTTCCTCCTTCTCTCTCACTCCTCTCTCTCCATCTCTCTGATGAATAGTTGAGTCATAGGTTAGCAACAGTTTATTTGTCACCAGGTACCATGGTAACCGAATACTGTGTGAAAATGTGCATCTGCTCTCAAACTGTGTGTCCAGGTTGTGAGTTATGACACCTGTACCGACCACACACACTACACGCATGTAGGCGGCCACACACACACACACAGCTAGAGGCATGTCCATCTGTACACCAACAACTATAAACAGAACATACGGCAGAAATATCACAATCACAAAGACACCAGTACCTCTCTCTCTCTCTATCTATCTATCTCTCTTTCTGTCTGTCTTTCTCTCTATCTATCTCTCTTTCTCTCTGTCTTTATCTCTCTCTCTATCTCTCTTTCTCTCTGTCTTTATCTCTCTCTCTCTATCTATCTCTCTTTCTGTCTGTCTTTCTCTCTATCTATCTCTCTTTCTGTCTTTCTTTATCTCAATCTATCTCTCTCTCTTTCTGTCTGTCTTTCTTTATTTATCTCGATCTATCTCTCTCTTCCTGTCTGTCTTTCTTTATCTCTCTCTCTCTCTTTCTGTCTGTCTTTATTTATCTCTATCTATCTCTCTCTTCCTGTCTGTCTTTATTTATCTCTATCTATCTCTTCCTGTCTGTCTTTCTTTATCTCTCTCTCTCTCTTTCTGTCTGTCTTTATTTATCTCTATCTATCTCTCTCTTCCTGTCTGTCTTTATTTATCTCTATCTATCTGTCTTTCTGTCTGTCTTTCTTTATCTCGCTCTCTCTCTCTTTCTGTCTGTCTTTATTTATCTCTATCTATCTCTCTCTTCCTGTCTGTCTTTCTTTCTCTATCTATCTCTCTTTCTGTCTGTCTTTCTTTCTCTCTCTCTCCCCTCTCTCTCTCTGTCTGTCTTTCTTTATCTCTCTCTCCCCTCTCTCTCTCTCTCTGTCTTTCTTTATCTCTCTCCCCACTTGGGTTCATTCTCTCTAACTCTCTTTCTCTCTCTCTCTCTTTCTCTCTCTCTCTCTAACTCTCTTTCTCTCTCGCTCTATAAATGGCCGCTCTGAGCAATCGGGGAGAAGGGCCTTGGTCAGGAGGTGACCAACAACCAATGGTCACTCTGACAGCGCTGCAGAGTTCCTCTGTGGAGATGGGAGAACCTTCCAGAAGGACAATCATCTCTGTAGCACTCCACCGATCAGGCCTTTATGGTAGAGTGGTGTCGTGACTTGACTTTAAATAATCTGATGACTGTCATTTATTTAATTGTTACCCGATTAAATTAATCATGTAACAATTAACTCATTAGGAATTTGGGGCACCATGGAAGAAGTTGTTTAACGAGTTAAACTCTAGAAGATCTCCATGAATTAAACTCTAGAAGATATAAATGATATATCGACAACTATCACCTCTGCACTGCAGAGGAGGAGCCGTGACACTACACAAACTGATTTAATTATTTATTTACTAGCTAACTAAATAATAACACAGAACAACATACACACTTACATGAGACAAAGGTCCCTAGTGGACTGACAAGACGGCTTGTTACAACATAATGTTAGATGGAGAGAGGGAAAGAGAGATAGAGAGGAAAAGGACACTTATCGTGGACACGTTCTAGGACTCATTTCACATGAATCATATACTTTGCACACGAACCACCGGCCGTTTGGAATAAGAAAAGAATGAATGCATTCACGTGTTGAATGCCTTCGTTCGTCGTCTATCTCGGTCAGGACCAAGCCCTCTCAGAAAGTAGTTTCGGTGGGCTCTCCCGGGGGGTGTAATGCTCTGATTGTCCACCAGAGGTTACAATGTCCTCTTTATTAGTAGTTTCGGTGGGCTCTCCCGGGGGTGTAATGCTCTGATTGTCCACCAGAGGTTACAATGTCCTCTTTATTAGTAGTTTCGGTGGGCTCTCCCGGGGGTGTAATGCTCTGATTGTCCACCAGAGGTTACAATGTCCTCTTTATTAGTAGTTTCGGTGGGCTCTCCCGGGGGTGTAATGCTCTGATTGTCCACCAGAGGTTACAATGTCCTCTTTATTAGTAGTTTCGGTGGGCTCTCCCGGGGGTGTAATGCTCTAATTGTCCACCAGAGGTTACAATGTCCTCTTTATTAGTAGTTTCGGTGGGCTCTCCCGGGGGTGTAATGCTCTAATTGTCCACCAGAGGTTACAATGTCCTCTTTATTAGTAGTTTCGGTGGGCTCTCCCAGGGGTGTAATGCTCTGATTGTCCACCAGAGGTTACAATGTCCTCTTTATTAGTAGTTTCGGTGGGCTCTCCCAGGGGGTGTAATGCTCTGATTGTCCACCAGAGGTTACAATATCCTCTTTATTAGTAGTTTCGGTGGGCTCTCCCGGGGTGTAATGCTCTGATTGTCCACCAGAGGTTACAATGTCCTCTTTATTAGTAGTTTCGGTGGGCTCTCCCAGGGGGTGTAATGCTCTGATTGTCCACCAGAGGTTACAATGTCCTCTTTATTAGTAGTTTCGGTGGGCTCTCCCAGGGGGTGTAATGCTCTAATTGTCCACCAGAGGTTACAATGTCCTCTTTATTAGTAGTTTCGGTGGGCTCTCCCAGGGGGTGTAATGCTCTGATTGTCCACCAGAGGTTACAATGTCCTCTTTATTAGTAGTTTCGGTGGGCTCTCCCGGGGGTGTAATGCTCTGATTGTCCACCAGAGGTTACAATGTCCTCTTTATTAGTAGTTTCGGTGGGCTCTCCCGGGGGTGTAATGCTCTGATTGTCCACCAGAGGTTACAATGTCCTCTTTATTAGTAGTTTCGGTGGGCTCTCCCGGGGGTGTAATGCTCTGATTGTCCACCAGAGGTTACAATGTCCTCTTTATTAGTAGTTTCGGTGGGCTCTCCCAGGGGGTGTAATGCTCTGATTGTCCACCAGAGGTTACAATGTCCTCTTTATTAGTAGTTTCGGTGGGCTCTCCCGGGGGTGTAATGCTCTGATTGTCCACCAGAGGTTACAATGTCCTCTTTATTAGTAGTTTCGGTGGGCTCTCCCAGGGGGTGTAATGCTCTGATTGTCCACCAGAGGTTACAATGTCCTCTTTAGTTGACTGTGGCTTCAATGATTCACCAGTAATTGTCTGAGGTGAACTTATCCTCTTTTCCTCGGGTAGATAGTCAAAGTTCCAAACTCACTTTACACGCGCAGCTGCAGACTGCCAGGGTCCTGGTCCGGTGAGTTCATTTTCTTCACCTCTTGTTGAGAGTTTCAAAGTTTCTAACCATTTCAACGTGTGGTTCACGGTCTCACGTATTTTGGTCTGGTATGTTAATTCTTAGCCAGTCATTGTAAGCACTCTGGTCGGAAAGGGTGGTTCCATCACACTGATCCGCTCTTCTGACCTCATTCGGGCCGTGGCTATTTAATGTGCAGAGGACATGGGGTGGTTCCATCACACTGATACGCTCTTCTGACCTCATTCGGGCCGTGGCTATTTAATGTGCAGAGGACATGGGGTGGTTCCATCACACTGATACGCTCTTCTGACCTCATTCGGGCCGTGGCTATTTAATGTGCAGAGGACATAGGGTGGTTCCATCACATTGATACGCTCTTCTGACCTCATTCGGGTCGTGGCTATTTAATGTGCAGAGGACATAGGGTGGTTCCATCACACTGATACGCTCTTCTGACCTCATTCGGGTCGTGGCTATTTAATGTGCAGAGGACATGGGGTGGTTCCATCACACTGATCCGCTCTTCTGACCTCATTCGGGCCGTGGCTATTTAATGTGCAGAGGACATGGGGTGGTTCCATCACACTGATACGCTCTTCTGACCTCATTCGGGCCGTGGCTATTTAATGTGCAGAGGACATGGGGTGGTTCCATCACACTGATACGCTCTTCTGACCTCATTCGGGCCGTGGCTATTTAATGTGCAGAGGACATGGGGTGGTTCCATCACACTGATACGCTCTTCTGACCTCATTCGGGTCGTGGCTATTTAATGTGCAGAGGACATGAAAAACCATTATCCTATTAGAAAAACAAAATCACATTCCTATCTTAACAACACTACTTTCATCATTCTTCATATTGTATTCACAATGTATTGGATAGAAACTTGACAGCCAAAAGAGGGTTCGTTCCTAAGTTACAGTATTTGGTTCACAGAGTTTTTAATAACATCATAAAATGAAAAGCAATATGACATGATTATTATTCTTTAGCTCCCCACTGACCATTCTTAACATTCATATCTTAGAAATATTGTTCCAATATTCACTTTCTTTTGGAAGTTACTGTTTTGGCGGAAAAAGTACTCTTTAGACGAAAGGGACATTTCTTTACCAATACTGAAGAGAAAGAGGGAGATTCCCCTCCTACCTAATTTACAGAGAGTTAAGGTGTCAAAACCACCCCCCTCCCTCCTCTTCTGCGGGTGATGAGAGGGGTCTGGTCAATGTCAGCCATTTGCCAAGCTGATCTGAGGCCTTGGATCCTCAGCCAGGAGAGTCATGAGGAGGCCAAACGATAGCCACTCCTCAGTGAAAGGCACATGACAGCCCACTTGGAGTTTGCCAAAAGTCACCTAAAGACTCTCAGACCATGAGAAACAAGATTGTCTGGTCTGATGAAACCAAGATTGAACTCTTTGGCCTGAATGCCAAGCATCACGTCCAGAGGAAACATGGCACAATCCCCACGGTGAAGCATGGTGGTGGCAGCATCATGCTGCGGGGATGTTTTTCAGCGGCAGGGACTGGGAGACTAGTCAGGATTGAGGGAAAGATTAACGGAGCAAAATACAGAGATCCTTGATGAAAACCTGCTCCAGAGCGCTCAGGACTTCAGACTGCTGCAAAGGTTCACCTTCCAACAGGACAACAACCCTAAAGCACACAGCCAAGACAACGCAGGAGTGGCTTTGGGACAAGTCTCTGAATGTCATTGAGTGGCCCAGACTTGAACCTGATAAAACATCTCTGGAGAGATCTGAAAACAGCTGTGCAGCGACACTCCCCATCCAACCTGACAGAGCTTGAGAGGATCTTCAGAGAAGAATGGGAGACATTCCCCAAATACAGGTGTGCCAAGTTTGTAGCGTCCTACCCAAGAAGACTCAAGTCTGTAATCGCTGCCAAAGGTGCTTAAACAAAGTACTGATTTTAAAGGGTCTGAATACTTATGTAAATGTGATATTTCAGTTTTTTATTTGTAATACATTTGCAAAAATGTGTCATTATGGGGTATTGTGTGTAGATTGATTCGGGGAAAAATATTAAATCAATTTTAGAATAAGGCTGTAACGTAACAAAATGTGGAAGGAGTCAAGGGCTCTGAAGACTTTCAGAGTGCACCGTAAGTGAAATGATATCAAATAGATCAAACACATGGTTTCCTGGTGTTTGATGACATTCCATTAGCTACGTTCCGGCCGTTGTTATTATTAAGAGCCGTCCTCCCTCAGCAGCCTCCTGTGCTCTCTTCCAGGAGCGTCCGGGCAGTAAGAAGAAGGGTCGTGAGGAGGTGGCAGTAGGGGACAAGCGTCCTGGAGGTAAGACTGGTAAAGAACCAGGCAGAGAGCCCTCCTCCACCACAACCAGCCCTGAGAGTGACTACCAGGACCACCACACTGACTCTACTGTAGAGCCTGAACTACAGGACAAATACAGGAGACAGCTGCACCAACAGGCTAGTACACTATACTATACTACCAGGACCACTAAACAGTCTCTACTGTAGATCTACTGTACTATACTATACTACCACTATACTATTCTATAATAGACACTACTAGGACCTCTAAACAGTCTCTACTGTAGATCTGCTATACTATATACTACCATGAGCTCTAAACAGTCTCTACTGTAGATCTGCTATACTATACTACCATGACCTCAAACATTCTCTACTGTATATCTGCTGTACTATAGACACTACTAGGACCTCTAAACAGTCTCTACTGTAGATCTGCTATACTATACTATACTATTCTATAATACCAGGACCTCTAAACAGTCTCTACTGTAGATCTGCTATACTATACTACCATGACCTCACAACAGTCTCTACTGTAGATCTGCTGTACTATAGACACTACTAGGACCTCTAAACAGTCTCTACTGTAGATCTGCTATACTATACTACCAGGACCTCTAAACAGTCTCTACTGTAGATCTGCTATACTATACTACCATGACTTCACAACATTCTCTACTGTAGATCTGCTGTACTATAGACACTACTAGGACCTCTAAACAGTCTCTACTGTAGATCTGCTATACTATACTACCAGGACCTCTAAACAGTCTCTACTGTAGATCTGCTGTACTATACTATACTACCAGGACCTCTAAACAGTCTCTACTGTAGATCTGCTTTACTATAGACACTACCAGGACCTCTAAACAGTCTCTACTGTAGATCTGCTATACTATACTACCAGGACCTCTAAACAGTCTCTACTGTAGATCTGCTATACTATACTATACTATACTATACTATACTATACTATACTATACTATACTATACTACCAGGACCTCTAAACAGTCTCTACTGTAGATCTGCTGTAGTATACTACCATGACCTCTAAACAGTCTCTACTGTAGATCTGCTATACTATACTACCATGACCTCTAAACAGTCTCTACTGTAGATCTGCTATACTATACTATACTATACTATAGACACTACTAGGACCTCTAAACAGTCTCTACTGTAGATCTGCTATACTATACTATACTACCAGGACCTCTAAACAGTCTCTACTGTAGATATACTATACTATACTATACTATACTATACTATACTATACTATACTACCAGGACCTCTAAACAGTCTCTACTGTAGATCTGCTGTACTATACTACCATGACCTCTAAACAGTCTCTACTGTAGATCTGCTATACTATAGACACTACCATGACCTCTAAACAGTCTCTACTGTAGATCTGCTGTACTATAGACACTACCAGGACCACTAAACAGTCTCTACTGTAGATCTGCTATACTATAGACACTACCAGGACCTCTAACCAGTCTCTACTGTAGATCTGCTATACTATAGACACTACCATGACCACTAAACAGTCTCTACTGTAGATCTGCTATACTATAGACACTACTAGGACCTCGAAACAGTCTCTACTGTAGATCTGCTGTACTATACTATACTACCAGAATCTCTAAACAGTCTCTACTGTAGATCTGCTATACTATAGACACTACTAGGACCTCTAAACAGTCTCCACTGTAGATCTGCTGTACTATAGACACTACCAGGACCACCACACGGTCTCTACCGTAGATCTGCTATACTATACTACCAGGACTACTAAACAGTCTCTACTGTAGATATGCTATACTATACTACACTACCATGACCACTAAACAGTCTCTACTGTAGATCTGCTGTACTATACTATACTACCAGGACCTCTAAACAGTCTCTACTGTAGATCTGCTTTACTATAGACACTACCAGGACCTCTAACCAGTCTCTACTGTAGATCTGCTATACTATAGACACTACTAGGACCTCTAAACAGTCTCTACTGTAGATCTGCTGTACTATACTATACTATACTATACTATACTATACTACCAGGACCTCTAAACAGTCTCTACTGTAGATCTGCTTTACTATAGACACTACCAGGACCTCTAAACAGTCTCTACTGTAGATCTGCTATACTATACTATACTATACTATACTATACTATACTATACTATACTATACTATACTATACTACTAGGACCTCTAAACAGTCTCTACTGTAGATCTGCTGTACTATACTATACTATACTATACTATACTATACTACCAGGACCTCTAAACAGTCTCTACTGTAGATCTGCTATACTATACTATACTATACTATACTATAGACACTACTTGGACCTCTAAACAGTCTCTACCGTAGATCTGCTATACTATACTATACTACCAGGACCTCTAAACAGTCTCTACTGTAGATATGCTATACTATAGACACTACCATGACCTCTAAACAGTCTCTACTGTAGATCTGCTATACTATACTATACTACCAGGACTACTAAACAGTCTCTACTGTAGATATGCTATCTATACTATACTATACTATACTATACTACCAGGACCTCTAAACAGTCTCTACTGTAGATCTGCTGTAGTATACTACCATGACCACTAAACAGTCTCTACTGTAGATCTGCTATACTATACTACCAGGACCTCTAAACAGTCTCTACTGTAGATCTGCTATACTATAGACACTACTAGGACCAATAAACAGTCTCTACTGTAGATCTGCTGTACTATAGACACTACCAGGACCTATAACCAGTCTCTACTGTAGATCTGCTATACTATAGACACTACCATGACCACTAAACAGTCTCTACTGTAGATCTGCTGTACTATACTATACTACCAGGACCTCTAAACAGTCTCTACTGTAGATCTGCTATACTATACTATACTACCAGGACCAATAAACAGTCTCTACTGTAGATCTGCTATACTATACTACCAGGACCACTAAACAGTCTCTACTGTAGATCTGCTATACTATACTATACTACCAGGACCACTAAACAGTCTCTACTGTAGATCTGCTGTACTATACTACCATGACCTCTAAACAGTCTCTACTGTAGATCTGCTATACTATACTATACTACCAGGACCAATAAACAGTCTACTGTAGATCTGCTATACTATACTATACTACCAGGACCAATAAACAGTCTCTACTGTAGATCTGCTATACTATACTACCAGACCTCTAAACAGTCTCTACTGTAGATCTGCTGTACTATACTACCATGACCTACTAAACTACTGTAGATCTGCTGTACTATTACTGGACCTCTAAACAGTCTCTACTGTAGATCTGCTATACTATACTATACTACCAGGACCTCTAAACTGTCTCTACTGTAGATCTGCTATACTATACTATACTACCAGGACTACTAAACAGTCTCTACTGTAGATCTGCTATACTATACTATACTACCAGGACTACTAAACAGTCTCTACTGTAGATCTGCTATACTATACTATACTACCAGGACTACTAAACAGTCTCTACTGTAGATCTGCTATACTATAGACACTACCAGGACCTATAAACAGTCTCTACTGTAGATCTGCAATACTGTACTATCCTACCAGGACCTCTAAACAGTCTCTACTGTAGATCTGCTATACTATACTGTACTATACTACCAGGACCAATAAACAGTCTCTACTGTAGATCTGCTATACTATACTACCATGACCACTAAACTGTCTCTACGGTTCATCTGCTGTACTATTACTACTCTAAACAGTCTCTACTGTAGATCTGCTATACTATACTATACTACCAGGACCAATAAACAGTCTCTACTGTAGATCTACTGATACTATACTATACTATACTACCAGGACCAATAAACAGTCTCTACTGTAGATCTGCTATACTATACTACCAGGACCTCTAAACAGTCTCTACTGTAGATCTGCTATACTATACTAACCTACTGTCTCTACTTTTTAACTACTAAAGCTTTTCTCTACTGTAGATCTGCTATGACTTATACTATAGACTATTAGATCTGTTTGACTATTACTATAAACTGTCTCTACTACTGCTATACTATACTATTTGAGGACTACTAAACAGTCTCTACTGTAGATCTGGCCATACTTTCTACCAGGACACCACAGGTCTCTACTGTAGATCTGCTATACATAGAACTACCAGGACCTCTAAACAGTCTTAGTAGTAGATCTGCAATACTGTACTATCCTACCAGGACCTTAAACAGGGGGCACCTCCCTTCTGTAGATCTGCTATACTGTACTATACTACCAGGGGGCCACTAACCAGTCTCTACTGTAGATCTGCACTATAGACACTACTAGTGTAATATTAGTACTTTTGTAATAACCTAATGCTATCAGAGGTTCAACAGCTGGGTATCTCCTCTTCTCTCTTCAAAACATGTCTTTCTAACATCTGGGACTGTCAACCTTCCTTTCTCCCTCTTTAAAGTTTTTAAGTCGTTTTTTGGGGTCTTATTTATATTTTTCTCTCTCTCTTTACTTCTCATTCCTAAAGAAAATCTTTCTTCCATGCTTTCCCTCTCACTCTCTCTCTTCTCTTTACTTTGGATTGCCCTCTCTCTTAGTCTCTTCCTTTATCCCAAGAGAACATGTCTCTCCCTCTTTCTCTGTCTGTCTTCCTTTATCCCCCTGTATATTCTAATGATTCATTAAACACTTCCATCTGTTTGTGGAAGGCTTAGTCTGGATTCTCTGTGTGTGCTGTTGGATGGGTCTGCAGACAACACACATGTAACACATCTCACACACACACACACACACACCTGGCTACACTGTACATACACACACACAGCTGTTGGAGTTCCCTAACCACACATTTGTACAGAGAATCCATCACAGGTGCAGAGGTTTATTTATTTCCCTGACATCAATAAACTTGCTTTGTGAACTTCCTGTCTTTGTTTGACATAATCTGAGATGTGGATGTGGTTGTCATCACCTCACTCTGTACACAATTCTGCGTCGGAGGAGCGTGGGTTAAATGCTGACTGCATCCTCTCTGACCACCCAGTATCCACCCCTCGCGCTCCCTCTCTCAGCTGTGTCTACGGGTGCCCTGCCATGCGTGCGTGCGTGTGTGAACAAGAAAATGAGTGTGCCATGCTTTGCTTGTCAAATGCGGATTTCACGGTTGCTGCCCTCCTCGTGTCTTTTGATACTTCACCCGAAAAGGAACAGACCAAACGTCCCTTCGGAATGACTTTCTACTCAAGGACTGAAGCACGGCATTCTGTCTTGTCTGTCATTGAGAATTTTCTACCGATAGTATCTTTACTTTTGCATCTCAAGGTTCAATGCTGCTGATACCGGTGGTTTGAACAAGGGGGAATACCGACACTGCAGATGAACAAAAAAGCACTTAGAAATTGTTCTTTTCTAATTCAAGAGTAAGTTAAGACCCTGACTCAGTTTATATAAACTAAACCAGTTAAACATTTTTAGGCTACCGCGACATAAACTAATACAAATCTTGGGTATTTTTTTATTTTTTACTATTTTCTACATTACTGAAACTTGGATAGTTTCGAAGACAAACCACAAGTTCGTTTGACAGTATTTGGAAGTTAATTTGTGTTGCAAATAGGTGGTCTAAATAATTTGAGGGTGTATGTTGTGGTTAGTTAGCCATGTTTTCTTGACAGCTCAGCTTGGACGATGAGCACATTCTTGCATAGAATATTTGCATGGAATGCTTTGATAGTTTGAAGTCAGTTCTTCCTCTAGCCTTTTGGGGGCCACACGCGAGATTTGGTCATTGGGCACCTCCCCTTCTCGCAAGAAGTGTGGGAGTGACTAATAAAAATCAATGGGGGCCCCCAGAGTGGGCCCCCAGGAGGTCAGGGGCCCCTGAGCACATGCCCCCGTGTCCCGTTGGTAATGTGGTGATCATTAGGCCTATTACAGACCAATAGCTGGGTAGATGACCACCTTGCAATCAAAACATGTTATCTAACATTGGGACTGTCCCAGGGGTGTAAAAGTACTTAAGTCAAAATACTTTAAAGTGTTTTAAGTCGTTTTTTTGGGGTATTATTTATATTTTTGACAACTTTTTACTTCACTACATTCTAAAGAAAATATTGTACTTTTTCTTCCATGCAGTTTCCCTGACAAAAAAACTACTCATTACATTTGGATTGCTTTGCAGGACAAGAAAATAGTTAAATTCATGCACTTATCAAGAGAACATGTAGTCATCCTTACTGCCCCAGGCTTGATGGATTCATTAAACACAAATGCATCTTTTGTAAGTCTGAGTGTTGGAGTGTGCCAATGGCTATATGTAAATAATCTCTGAGTGTTGGAGTGTGCCCCTGGCTATCTGTACATAATCTCTGAGTGTTGAGTGTCCCCCTGGCTATCTGTGTGCCCCTGGCTATCTGTAAGTGTTGGAGTGTGCCCCTGGCTATTGTACATAATCTCTGATGTTGGAGTGTGCCCTGGCTATCTGTAAATAATCTCTGAGTGTTGGAGTGTGCCCCTGGCTATCTGTACCCTGGCTAGCTGTACATCTTAAAAACAAGAAAATGGTGTCTGTTGCTTTGCTTGATCAAATTAATTTTAAGTATTCTTTTACTTTTTTGATGTTGAAGTATATTTAAAACCAAATACTTTTTAGACTTTTACTCAAGTAATATTTTACTGGCTGTCTTTCACTTTTACTTGAGTCTTTTCTATTAAGGTATCTTTACTTTTACTCAAGTATGACAGCTGGGTACTTTTGAACAAGAGAAAAAATGCTGATGAACAAAAAACACACTTAGAAATTGTACTTTTCTAATTCTCAGATAAGTTAAGACCCTGACTCAGTTTATATACAGTGCCAGTTAAACATTATGCACACAACTATCATTCTGAGTTTTTCTTTATTTTTACTATTTTCTATTTAATAGTGAAGACAAACCACAACTACAAAATAACACATATGGAATGTTTAGTAAGCAAAAAGTGTTAAACAAATCTAAATATATTTTAGATTTTTTTTAGTAGCCACCCTTTTCCTTGTTGATGACAGCTTTGCACACTCTTAGCATTCTCTCATTTAGCTTCACCTGGAATGCTTTTCCAACAGTCTTGAAGGTTCCCACATATCCTGAGCACAGTTGGATCATTGTCCAGTTTAAAAACAAATGATAGTCCCACTAATGCAACCCAGATAGGGCTCTTGTTGGCACATCGGTCAAAGGCATTGCATCTCAGTACTAGAGGCGTCACTAGCAGACCCTGGTTTTATTCCAGGCTGTATCACAACCGGCCGTGATTGGGAGTCCCATAGGGCGACACACAATGAGCGTAGTCTGGGATAGGGTTTGGCCTGGCGGTCATTATTAATAAGAATTTGTTCTTAACTGACTTGCTTAGTTTAAATAATGGTTAAATAAAATTTAAAAAATGGATGGTGTACCGCTGCAGAATGCTTTGGTAGCCATGATGGTTTAATGTGCCTCGCACAGTTGAATTTCTTTTATGCCTCCTCAGCACAGCTGATGTTGACAGGAGCTGATGTTGAGTGTCTGTTACTTAATGTTTGATTTATGCAGTCTCCTCAGCACAGCTGATGTTGAGATGTGTCTGTTACTTAATGTTTGATTTATGCAGTCTCCTCAGCACAGCTGATGTTGAGATGTGTCTGTTACTTAATGTTTGATTTATGCAGTCTCCTCAGCACAGCTGATGTTGAGATGTGTCTGTTACTTAATGTTTGATTTATGCAGTCTCCTCAGCACAGCTGATGTTGAGATGTGTCTGTTACTTAATGTTTGATTTATGCAGTCTCCTCAGCACAGCTGATGTTGAGATGTGTCTGTTACTTAATGTTTGATTTATGCAGTCTCCTCAGCACAGCTGATGTTGAGATGTGTCTGTTACTTAATGTTTGATTTATGCAGTCTCCTCAGCACAGCTGATGTTGAGATGTGTCTGTTACTTAATGTTTGAAGCATTTATCTGGGCTGCAACTTCTGAGGCTGGTAACTCTAATGAACTGATCCTCAGCAGCAGAGTTACTTCTGGATCTTCCGTTCCTGTGGCGGTCCTCATGAGAGCCAGTTTTATCATAGCGCTTGGTGGTTTTTTGCGACTGCACTTGAAGAAACTTTCTAAGTCCCTGAAATTTAGCGGATTGACTGACCTTCATGTCTTAAAATAATGATGGACTGTCATTTAGTTTTTGCTTATTTGAGCTGTTCTTGCCATAATATGGACTTGGTCTTTTACCAAATAGGGTGATCTTCTGTATACCACCCCTACCTTGTCACAACACAATTGGCATCAAACACATTAAGAAGGAAAGACATTCCACAAATGTACTTTTAACAAGGCACACCTGTTAATTGAAATGCATTCCAGGTGACTACCTCATGAAGCTGGTTGAGAGAATTCCAAGAGTGTGCAAATCTGTCATCAAGGCAAAGGGTGGCTACTTTGAAGAATCTAAAATATATTTTGATTTATTTAAAATGTCTTTTGGTTACTACATGATTTCATGTGTGTTATTCCATAGTTTTGATGTCTTCACTATTATTCTACAATGTAGAAAATAGTAAAAAAAAAAAAAAAAAAATTGAATTAGCAGGTGTGTCCAAACATTTGACATGTACTGTATATTTAACTGAATAGCCTAGTAACCTACAGCGGGCTGCTGCATGGATAGCAGGGGTGTGTGACACTGCTGGGAATAGACAGGCCTTGCATCCCCACCTGTCCAAGGCAGCTGCTCCTCTTCTTCTCATGCACAGCTGACCGTAAACAGGGGGACGTGGGACAAACAACATTACTTACCTCATTTGTTTGATATTAATTAGTAAACAATTATTTACTGAACACAGATATTTATATCCTGCTAATGCTGTGTTTTATGGTCTCCACTCTAGTTCCCTGCGGCTAATCTGGGCGTATGGTCACTAGAGATGGCTTGAACTAACAAATGAGTTAAAGACTGCATTACATCGACAAGATGTGATGGGTGTAACCGAGATGGAGAGAGCCAGGAGGGCTTTAGAACAATTCCTCGTTGTCTCTAAATCATCGTTGCATCTGGGAAACTAAGCCAGGGTGGGGTTAAGACAACACCCACGTGCAGATAACGACAGGATGAACCCAGAGTGGCTTATGATGCTCCTTGGCCTGCATGAGGGGGCTGAACCTACCATGACTGAGCATTGTTAGTGTCAGCTATATATAGTACTCTGCATTTGTGTAAAGGTTAGGTTACTCAGTCCAACACTCAAGGGTGGGGATCGACCAGCCTCGTTTTAGCAATAATTAATCAATATTAAATAAAGATGATTGTTTGAAGAATTTACAATTTATCTCAGTCCTGAATTTCCATGACAGATGAAACACGCAGTGGGCACCACGAGCTGCAGTTCTCCACGTTCAACGACCCAATGAGGGCTCTGTCCTCAAAGTCACTCGTCTGCTACGAGGACCCTTACAGGGGACAGCCCATGTTGATTGGACTGATGTTACTGGGGGGGAAGAGGAATTCAAGGGTAGAACAAGAACAGGGCTTTTACATCCCTTCACTGAAATCTCTGAACTGCTGATATCTCCATTCTTTATTTTCTCTTCAAGTTTCTCTCCTCTCTCCCCACTTTCTCTCCCCACTTTCTCTCCCCTTTCTCTCCCCTTTCTCTCTCACCTCTCTCCTCTCTCTCTCACCTCTCTCCCCTCTCTCCCCCTCTCTCACCCCTCTCTCCTCTCTCTCTCCTCTCTCTCTCACCCCTCTCTCCCCATCTCTCCTCTCCCCCTCTTTCTCCTCTCTCCCTCTCTCTCTCCCCTCTCCCCCTCTCTCTCTGCTCTCTCTCTCTCTCTCCTTTCTCTCCTCTATCTCGCCATCTCTCGCTCTCTCTTCATTGAGAACTGGCAAGGAGGTCATGTTTGTGTCAGCATACCCAAATTGACGTGTGTGTGTGTGTGTGTGTGTGTGTGTGTGTGTGTGTGTGTGTGTGTGTGTGTGTGTGTGTGTGTGTGTGTGTGTGTGTGTGTGTGTGTGTGTGTGTGTGTGTGTGTGTGTGTGTGTGTGTGTGTGTGTGTGAGAGAGAGAGCTAGAGATTATTTGTCAGAAAGGTGATACTGATTGAACTGCTGATGTCTCTATTCTTTATTTTCTCTGTGTCCTCAAGTCTCTCTCTCCTCTCCTTTCCCTCCCTCTCTCTCCTTTTCCTTCCTCTCCCCCTCTCTCTCCTTTTCCTCCCTCTCCCCCTCTCTCCTCTCCTTTCCCTCCCTCTCTCTCCTTTCCCTCCCTCTCTCTCCTTTCCCTCCCTCTCTCTCCTTTCCCTCCCTCTCTCTCTTCTCTCCCTCTCTCTCCTTCCCTTCATCTCTCTCTTCTTCTCTCCCTCTCTCTCTTTCTTTGTCTCAGTGTGTATTGCAGTCCTTCAGTGATATTGCTGAAGTCAGCACTACTGCAGGACAAAGCATTCTGTGACTGTTCTGTTCATCCTAACATCCTATTGGAGGACGGCTGTAGAACAAGCCGTCCTATAGGAGGACATTTGAAATAGAGAACTAACTAAAGACCCTGTTTGCAAACTGAGACAATAATTGGACAAAGTATCCTAATTGGTCAGCTTGTGTGAATGCAGCCAAAGGGCAGCACGTTTGAGTTGTTGCCCCCTACAGCACCAACACACCTGATTCCACTCATCAACTCATTATCAAACCTGTGATTAGTGGGATCAAGTGTGTCGTGCTGAGGCCAAAATATAAATGCACCCGTTTGGGTCCCCAGAACCAGGATGAAGAAACGCTGGTTTAAATGGGTTAATTGTGACGTGAACACAGTCTGAAGTACACAGGAGCCAGATACATGAGAGAAATACAGTCACAGCTCTTAAGAGATGAAGTCCCTAATGTCTCTGGTAATATATGAGTTTAGATGTGAAAGTGGGTTACAGTGTGTGTGTGTGTGTGTGTGTGTGTGTGTGTGTGTGTGTGTGTGTGTGTGTGTGTGTGTGTGTGTGTGTGTGTGTCCTGTGCGTGAGAGGGTGTGTGTGTCCTGTGCGTGAGAGAGTGTGTGTGTCCTGTGCGTGAGAGGGTGTGTGTCCTGTGCGTGAGAGGGTGTGTGTGTGTGTGTGTGTGTCCTGTGCGTGAGAGGGTGTGTGTGTGTGTGTGTGTGTGTCCTGTGCGTGAGAGGGTGTGTGTGTGTGTGTGTGTGTGTGTGTGTGTGTGTGTGTTGGCCTGGATAAGACCAAGCTCTGCCAGACACATCAATAGTGCCACTTTTTATGACCTACTTCCTGTTAACAAGTAGAATACGGTTCCTCCTACACCCTGATCTAAGGTCAGTTATGTGTTTTCCCTCTAATGGGAAGTGTAGGAAAGTGTCATCTGGTCCTAGATCAGTGGTTAGTTTAGTATCTAATGGTTCAGGTTATGATTATGGAAGTGTCATCTGGTCCTAGATCAGTGGTTAGGTTAGTATCTAATGATTCAGGTTATGATTATGGGAGTGTAATCTGGTCCTAGATCAGTGGTTAGGTTAGTATCTAATGGTTCACTATATGGGGAATCTGATTCACTACATAGGGAATATGATGCACTATATAGGGAATATGATGCACTATATAGGGAATAGGATGCACTATATAGGGAATATGATGCACTATATAGGGAATATGATTTACTATATATGGAATATGATTACCTATATGAGGAATAGGGATCACTATATGAGGAATAGAGTTCACTATATGAGGAATAGAGTTCACAATATGAGGAATAGAGTTCACTATATGATGAATAGAGTTCACTATATGAGGAATAGAGTTCACTATATGAGGAATAGAGTTCACTATATATGGAATAGAGTTCACTATATATGGAATAGAGTTCACTATATGAGGAATAGAGTTCACTATATGAGGAATAGAGTTCACTATATATGGAATAGAGTTCACTATATGAGGAATAGAGTTCACTATATGAGGAATAGAGTTCACTATATGAGGAATAGAGTTCACTATATGAGGAAGAGGGTTCACTATATGAGGAATAGAGTTCACTATATGAGGAATAGAGTTCACTATATATGGAATAGAGTTCACTATATGAGGAATAGAGTTCACTATATGAGGAATAGAGTTCACTATATGAGGAATAGAGTTCACTATATATGGAATAGAGTTCACTATATGAGGAATAGAGTTAACTATATGAGGAATAGAGTTCACTATATGAGGAATAGGGTTCACTATATATGGAATAGGGTTCACTATATATGGAATAGGGTTCACTGTATATGGAATAGGGTTCACTATATGAGGAATAGAGTTCACTATATGAGGAATAGGGTTCACTATATATGGAATAGGGTTCACTATATATGGAATAGGGTTCACTATATGAGGAATAGGGTTCACTATATATGGAATAGGGTTTGCTGTATATGGAATAGGGGTTGCTATATATGGAATAGGTTTCACTGTATATGGAATAGGGTTCACTATATGAGGAATAGGGTTCACTATATGAGGAATAGGGTTCACTATATATGGAATAGGGTTCACTATATATGGAATAGGGTTCACTGTATATGGAATATGGTTCACTATATATGGAATAGGGTTCACTATATGAGGAATAGAGTTCACTATATATGGAATATGGTTCACTCTATGAGGAATAGTGTTCACTATATATGGAATAGGGTTCACTATATATGGAATAGGGTTCACTATATATGGAATAGGGTTCACTATATGGGGAATAGGGTTCACTATATGGGGAATAGGGTTCACTGTATATGGAATAGGGTTCACTATATGGGGAATAGGGTTCACTATATGGGGAATAGGGTTCCCTATATGGGAATAGGGTTCACTATATGGGGAATAGGGTTCACTATATATGGAATAGGGTTCACTATATGAGGAATAGGGTTCACTATATATGGAATAGGGTTCACTATATATGGAATAGGGTTCACTATATGGGAAATAGGGTTCACTATATGGGGAATATGGTTCACTATATATGGAATAGGGTTCACTATATGAGGAATAGAGTTCACTATATATGGAATATGGTTCACTCTATGAGAATAGGGTTCACTATATATGGAATAGGGTTCACTATATATGGAATAGGGTTCACTATATATGGAATAGGGTTCACTATATGGGGAATAGGGTTCACTATATGGGAATAGGGTTCACTATATGGGGAATAGGGTTCACTATATGAGGAATAGGGTTCACTATATGAGGAATAGGGTTCACTATATATGGAATAGGGTTCACTATATATGGAATAGGGTTCACTATATGAGGAATAGAGTTCACTATATATGGAATATGGTTCACTCTATGAGGAATAGGGTTCACTATATGAGGAATAGGGTTCACTATATATGGAATAGGGTTCACTATATATGGAATAGGGTTCACTATATGAGGAATAGAGTTCACTATATAGGGAATAGGATTTACTATATATGGAATATGATTACCTATATGAGGAATAGGATCACTATATGAGAATAGAGTTCACTATATGAGGAATAGAGTTCACTATATGAGGAATAGAGTTCACAATATGAGGAATAGAGTTCACTATATGATGAATAGAGTTCACTATATGAGGAATAGAGTTCACTATATGAGGAATAGAGTTCACTATATATGGAATAGAGTTCACTATATATGGAATAGAGTTCACTATATGAGGAATATAGTTCTCTATATGAGGAATAGAGTTCACTATATATGGAATAGAGTTCACTATATGAGGAATAGAGTTCACTATATGAGGAATAGAGTTCACTATATGAGGAAGAGGGTTCACTATATGAGGAATAGAGTTCACTATATGAGGAATAGAGTTCACTATATATGGAATAGAGTTCACTATATGAGGAATAGAGTTCACTATATGAGGAATAGAGTTCACTATATGAGGAATAGAGTTCACTATATGAGGAATAGAGTTCACTATATGAGGAAGAGGGTTCACTATATGAGGAATAGGGTTCACTATATAAGGAATAGGGTTCACTATATGGGGAATAGGGTTCACTATATGGGGAATAGGGTTCACTATATATGGAATAGGGTTCACTATATGGGGAATAGGGTTCACTATATATGGAATAGGGTTCACTATATGGGGAATAGGGTTCACTATATGGGGAATAGGGTTCACTGTATATGGAATAGGGTTCACTATATGGGGAATAGGGTTCACTATATGGGGAATAGGGTTCACTATATATGGAATAGGGTTCACTATATGGGGAATAGGGTTCACTATATATGGAATAGGGTTCACTATATGAGGAATAGGGTTCACTATATATGGAATAGGGTTCACTATATATGGAATAGGGTTCACTATATGGGAAATAGGGTTCACTATATGGGGAATATGGTTCACTATATATGGAATAGGGTTCACTATATGAGGAATAGAGTTCACTATATATGGAATATGGTTCACTCTATGAGGAATAGGGTTCACTATATATGGAATAGGGTTCACTATATATGGAATAGGGTTCACTATATATGGAATAGGGTTCACTATATATGGAATAGGGTTCACTATATGGGGAATAGGGTTCACTATATGGGAATAGGGTTCACTATATGGGGAATAGGGTTCACTATATGAGGAATAGGGTTCACTATATGAGAATAGGGTTCACTATATATGGAATAGGGTTCACTATATATGGAATAGGGTTCACTATATGAGGAATAGAGTTCACTATATATGGAATATTTCACTCTATGAGGAATAGGGTTCACTATATATGGAATAGGGTTCACTATATATGGAATAGGGTTCACTATATAGGGAATAGGATTTACTATATATGGAATATGATTACCTATATGAGGAATAGGGATCACTATATGAGGAATAGAGTTCACTATATGAGGAATAGAGTTCACAATATGAGGAATAGAGTTCACTATATGATGAATAGAGTTCACTATATGAGGAATAGAGTTCACTATATGAGGAATAGAGTTCACTATATGGAATAGAGTTCAATATGGGAGTTCACTATATATGGAATAGAGTTCACTATATGAGGAATATAGTTCTCTATATGAGGAATAGAGTTCACTATATATGGAATAGAGTTCTTATATGAGGAATAGGGTTCACTATATGGGGAATAGGGTTCACTGTATATGGAATAGTTCACTATATGGGGAATAGGGTTCACTATATGAATAGGGTTCACTATATATGGAATAGGTTCACTATATGGGGAATAGGGTTCACTATATATGGAATAGGGTTCACTATATAGAATAGGGTTCACTATATGGGAATAGGGTTCACTGTATATGGAATAGGGTTCACTATATGGGGAATAGGGTTCACTATGGGGAATAGGGTTCACTATATATGGAATAGGGTTCACTATATGGGGAATAGGGTTCACTATATATGGAATAGGGTTCACTATATGAGGAATAGGGTTCACTATATATGGAGATAGGGTTCACTATATATGGAATAGGGTTCACTATATGGGAAATAGGGTTCACTATATGGGGAATATGGTTCACTATATATGGAATAGGGTTCACTATATGAGGAATAGAGTTCACTATATGGAATATGGTTCACTCTATGAGGAATAGGGTTCACTATATGGAATAGGGTTCACTATATATGGAATAGGGTTCACTATATATGGAATAGGGTTCACTATATATGGAATAGGGTTCACTATATGGGGAATAGGGTTCACTATAGGGGAATAGGGTTCACTATATGAGGAATAGGGTTCACTATATGAGGAATAGGGTTCACTATATATGGAATAGGGTTCACTATATATGGAATAGGGTTCACTATATGAGGAATAGAGTTCACTATATATGGAATATGGTTCACTCTATGAGGAATAGGGTTCACTATATATGGAATAGGGTTCACTATAATGGAATAGGGTTCACTATATAGAATAGATTTACTATATATGGAATATGATTACCTATATGAGGAATAGGGATCACTATATGAGGAATAGAGTTCACTATATGAGGAATAGAGTTCACAATATGAGGAATAGAGTTCACTATATGATGAATAGAGTTCACTATATGAGGAATAGAGTTCACTATATATGGAATAGAGTTCACTATATATGGAATAGAGTTCACTATATGGAATAGAGTTCACTATATGAGGAATATAGTTCTCTATATGAGGAATAGAGTTCACTATATATGGAATAGAGTTCACTATATGAGGAATAGAGTTCACTATATGAGGAATAGAGTTCACTATATGAGGAAGAGGGTTCACTATATGAGAAATAGAGTTCACTATATGAGGAATAGAGTTCACTATATATGGAATAGAGTTCACTATATGAGGAATAGAGTTCACTATATGAGGAATAGAGTTCACTATATGAGGAATAGGGTTCACTATATATGGAATAGGGTTCACTATATATGGAATAGGGTTTACTGTATATGGAATAGGGTTCACTACATATGGATTAGGGTTTACTATATATGGAATAGGGTTCACTATATGAGGAATAGGGTTCACTATATATGGAATAGGGTTCACTATATGAGGAATAGGGTTCACTATATATGGAATAGGTTTGCTGTATATGGAATAGGGTTTGCTGTATATGGAATAGGTTTCACTGTATATGGAATAGGTTCACTATATGAGGAATAGGGTTCACTATATGAGGAATAGGGTTCACTATATATGGAATAGGGTTCACTATATATGGAATAGGGTTCACTGTATATGGAATATGGTTCACTATATGGAATAGGGTTCACTATATGAGGAATAGAGTTCACTATATATGGAATATGGTTCACTATATGATGAATAGAGTTCACTATATGAGGAATAGAGTTCACTATATGAGGAATAGAGTTCACTATATATGGAATAGAGTTCACTATATATGGAATAGAGTTCACTATATATGGAATAGAGTTCACTATATGAGGAATATAGTTCTCTATATGAGGAATAGAGTTCACTATATATGGAATAGAGTTCACTATATGAGGAATAGGGTTCACTATATGGGGAATAGGGTTCACTGTATATGGAATAGGGTTCACTATATGGGAATAGGGTTCACTATATGGGGAATAGGGTTCACTATATATGGAATAGGGTTCACTATATGGGGAATAGGGTTCACTATATATGGAATAGGGTTCACTATATGGGGAATAGGGTTCACTATATGGGGAATAGGGTTCACTGTATATGGAATAGGGTTCACTATATGGGGAATAGGGTTCACTATATGGGAATAGGGTTCACTATATATGGAATAGGGTTCACTATATGGGGAATAGGGTTCACTATATATGGAATAGGGTTCACTATATGAGGAATAGGGTTCACTATATATGGAATAGGGTTCACTATATATGGAATAGGGTTCACTATATGGGAAATAGGGTTCACTATATGGGGAATATGGTTCACTATATATGGAATAGGGTTCACTATATGAGGAATAGAGTTCACTATATATGGAATATGGTTCACTCTATGAGGAATAGGGTTCACTATATATGGAATAGGGTTCACTATATATGGAATAGGGTTCACTATATATGGAATAGGGTTCACTATATGGGAATAGGGTTCACTATATGGGGAATAGGGTTCACTATATGGGGAATAGGGTTCACTATATGGGAATAGGGTTCACTATATGAGGAATAGGGTTCACTATATGAGGGAATAGGGTTCACTATATATGGAATAGGGTTCACTATATATGGAATAGGGTTCACTATATGAGGAATAGAGTTCACTATATATGGAATATGGTTCACTCTATGAGGAATAGGGTTCACTATATATGGAATAGGGTTCACTATATATGGAATAGGGTTCACTATATAGGGAATAGGATTTACTATATATGGAATATGATTACCTATATGAGGAATAGGGATCACTATATGAGGAATAGAGTTCACTATATGAGGAATAGAGTTCACAATATGAGGAATAGAGTTCACTATATGATGAATAGAGTTCACTATATGATGAATAGAGTTCACTATATGAGGAATAGAGTTCACTATATATGGAATAGAGTTCACTATATATGGAATAGAGTTCACTATATATGGAATAGAGTTCACTATATGAGGAATATAGTTCTCTATATGAGGAATAGAGTTCACTATATATGGAATAGAGTTCACTATATGAGGAATAGAGTTCACTATATGAGGAATAGAGTTCACTATATGAGGAATAGAGTTCACTATATATGGAATAGAGTTCACTATATGAGGAATAGAGTTCACTATATGAGGAATAGAGTTCACTATATGAGGAATAGAGTTCACTATATATGGAATAGAGTTCACTATATATGGAATAGAGTTCACTATATGAGGAATAGAGTTCACTATATGAGGGAATAGAGTTCACTATATGAGGAATAGGGTTCACTATATATGGAATAGGGTTCACTATATATGGAATAGGGTTCACTGTATATGGAATAGGGTTCACTATATGAGGAATAGGGTTCACTATATGAGGAATAGGGTTCACTATATATGGAATAGGGTTCACTATATATGGAATAGGGTTCACTATATGAGGAATAGGGTTCACTATATATGGAATAGGGTTTGCTGTATATGGAATAGGGGTTGCTATATATGGAATAGGTTTCACTGTATATGGAATAGGGTTCACTATATGAGGAATAGGGTTCACTATATGAGGAATAGGGTTCACTATATATGGAATAGGGTTCACTATATATGGAATAGGGTTCACTGTATATGGAATATGGTTCACTATATATGGAATAGGGTTCACTATATGAGGAATAGAGTTCACTATATATGGAATAGGGTTCACTATATATGGAATAGGGTTCACTATATGGGGAATAGGGTTCACTATATGGGGAATAGGGTTCACTGTATATGGAATAGGGTTCACTATATGGGGAATAGGGTTCACTATATGGGGAATAGGGTTCACTGTATATGGAATAGGGTTCACTATATGGGGAATAGGGTTCACTATATGTGGAATAGGGTTCACTATATATGGAATAGGGTTCACTATATGGGGAATAGGGTTCACTATATATGGAATAGGGTTCACTATATGAGGAATAGGGTTCACTATATATGGAATAGGGTTCACTATATATGGAATAGGGTTCACTATATGAGGAATAGAGTTCACTATATGGAATATGGTTCACTCTATGAGGAATAGGGTTCACTATATATGGAATAGGGTTCACTATATATGGAATAGGGTTCACTATATAGGGAATAGGATTTACTATATATGGAATATGATTACCTATATGAGGAATAGGGATCACTATATGAGGAATAGAGTTCACTATATGAGGAATAGAGTTCACAATATGAGGAATAGAGTTCACTATATGATGAATAGAGTTCACTATATGATGAATAGAGTTCACTATATGAGGAATAGAGTTCACTATATATGGAATAGAGTTCACTATATATGGAATAGAGTTCACTATATATGGAATAGAGTTCACTATATAAGGAATATAGTTCTCTATATGAGGAATAGAGTTCACTATATATGGAATAGAGTTCACTATATGAGGAATAGAGTTCACTATATGAGGAATAGAGTTCACTATATGAGGAATAGAGTTCACTATATATATGAATAGAGTTCACTATATGAGGAATAGAGTTCACTATATGAGGAATAGAGTTCACTATATGAGGAATAGAGTTCACTATATATGGAATAGAGTTCACTATATATGGAATAGAGTTCACTATATGAGGAATAGAGTTCACTATATGAGGAATAGAGTTCACTATATGAGGAATAGGGTTCACTATATATGGAATAGGGTTCACTATATATGGAATAGGGTTCACTGTATATGGAATAGGGTTCACTATATGAGGAATAGGGTTCACTATATGAGGAATAGGTTCACTATATATGGAATAGGGTTCACTATATATGGAATAGGTTCACTATATGAGGAATAGGGTTCACTATATATGGAATAGGGTTTGCTGTATATGGAATAGGGTTTGCTATATATGGAATAGGTTTCACTGTATATGGAATAGGGTTCACTATATGAGGAATAGGGGTTCACTATATGAGGAATAGGGTTCACTATATATGGAATAGGGTTCACTATATATGGAATAGGGTTCACTGTATATGGAATATGGTTCACTATATATGGAATAGGGTTCACTATATGAGGAATAGAGTTCACTATATATGGAATATGGTTCACTCTATGAGGAATAGGGTTCACTATATATGGAATAGGGGTTCACTATATATGGAATAGGGTTCACTATATATGAATAGGGTCTACTATATGGGGAATAGGGTTCACTATATGGGGAATAGGTTCACTGTATATGGAATAGGGTTCACTATATGGGGAATAGGGTTCACTATATGGGGAATAGGGGCTCACTATATATGGAATAGGGTTCATATGGGGAATAGGGAATTCACTATATATGGAATAGGGTTCACTATATGAGGAATAGGGTTCACTATATATGGAATAGGGTTCACTATATATGGAATAGGGTTCACTTATATAAAAATTGGGTTCACTATATGGGAATATGGTTCACTATATATGGAATAGGGTTCACCTATGAGGAATAGGGTTCACTATATATGGAATAGGGTTCACTATATATGGAATAGGGTTCACTATATATGAATAGGGTTCACTATATATGGAATAGGGGTTCACTATATGGGGAATAGGGTTCACTATATGGGAATAGGGTTCACTATATGGGAATAGGGTTCACTATATGAGGAATAGGTTCACTATATGAGGAATAGGGTTCACTATATATGGAATAGGGTTCACTATATATGGAATAGGGTTCACTATATGAGGAATAGAGTTCACTATATGGAATATGGTTCACTTCATGAGGAATAGGGTTCACTATATATGAATAGGGTTCACTATATATGGAATAGGTCTATATATGAATAGGGTTCACTATATATGGAATAGTAGGGTTCACTATATGGGGAATAGGGTTCACTATATGGGAATAGGTTCACTGTATATGGAATAGGGTTCACTATATGGGGAATAGGGTTCACTATATGGGGAATAGGGTTCACTATATATGGAATAGGGTTCACTATATGGGGAATAGGGTTCACTATATATGGAATAGGGTTCACTATATGAGGAATAGGGTTCACTATATATGGAATAGGGTTCACTATATATGGAATAGGGTTCACTATATGGGGAATAGGGTTCACTATATGGGGAATATGGTAACTAGCTATTTAACAGTTTAGGTGTTTCGTAGTCATATTACTGGATAATTAGCTAATTAACTAAGGAGCAGTTGAGTTGATGATGATGATTGACTTGTATTAACACATTTTAATTGTTATTTTAGAGTTTAATTGTCTGACTATCGCTCTGTTTATTTTGTCTTTCTCTCCTTTCTCCTTCTCTCCCTCCCTATCCCCTCTCTCTCTCTCTCTCTCTTCTAGTGGTCGCTCTGACCCCCTCTCTAAAGAGCGGAGACTACCGCCTCAACTACCTCCCTCCTCCTCCCTTTCATCCCAACCCCCTTACCCCACTCCCTCTAACATTTACCTTACGCCCCTCCACCCCCCGCAACACGAGTCACCATGACGACCTCAGCGTTGCGTCGCCAGGTGAAGACCATCGTTCACAACTACTCTGAGGCAGAGATCAAGGTGACTAACTAACTCTACTAACTCTACTATATTTTATTATTTCCTTCTGTGTGTTGTAGAAAGTTGTGTCCCCACCTGTGGGCCCCGGCTGGATTATTTAGGTAACACTGTGGTGTAATGTAATGTCAGGTAACACTGTGGTGTAA